>NW_004798744.1:46549-49212 GCF_000002075.1 Aplysia californica | reverse complement strand
CCCCCCATCCCAGGCCACCCAGCTTTCTGGGTATCCAGGTGTATGTGTGTGAGGTGGAGGAGGGGGGAGGATATACCCCTTTCCCACTCTCCTCACACAGAAAAGACCAGATTTTTAAACTATTTGTATACCATCGACTCTGTTACTTAATACAAAGTATACCAAAAATCGCATGGGGGCCTGTTCTAATTGGTGAAATTGTTAAAATGTTAGGTATCCTACTCTGGCTATAGAGCAGACAACGATCATGTGTCTTGTACGAGAATTGAGAATACCATGTGTGCGTTGTTGCAAGTGCCAGAACAATGTATGAATGGATACCGTGTTCCTACAAAAGAGTGACTTTGGTTAATCGTGCAGGATCCCCAGGCTTTCAATTAGGAGATCAAACATGTGAAAGAACTGGGTGAGAGATACCACTGATGGGTTTAAGTCCCGCACACACGAGGTTAATTCCCACTCGCCTTCTCAAAGGAAAAGATAAAAGTACAGTCTATTCTTTTCTCCAACCTTGATTTTCTTTTCTTCATTCTTTTTCTTCTGAACCTCCCACCCGTCCCCCTCTCCTTCCCCAATCGATCCTCAGTTACCAAAAGTAAATCACCTACTACTTTTTTCTAAAGCATCTAATATAATAAAGATAATAATACATGTTTACAAAGCAGAACGCAGCAGAAGAAAGCTTTACCAGTATGAATACATGTGTCTGAACACTATAAGGAACACTTTAGATTTGATGAGAAAAAGTATGCCAAAGTCTTTTTTGTTGTCGATTTTTTAACTTGTAGGTACGCACTTTCTTCGGTCATTAGACGGCGCCTTTATACGCACTGTTTTGGGGCAAGTAAACAAAAGAAGCATAACTACTTTATTCTTACGAATTTTCAGTTCTGTTTTTTCCCCACCTTACTGCATTTACTTGCTTAATCCTTCCTCTCGTACCTCTATAACGCCGAAGGGACAAAGAGCTTTCTTTCTCTAGCAAGCTGGATGGCCTGACTGGATGGGATGTTGTATGTTTTCAGGGATTCTGTCACACCCTGGATCCAGGTCTTCCTTGGTCTTCCTCTTGCCTTGTACCTTGATATTCTTTTGCAGTACGCTTTACTGGCTAGCTGGTGAGGTGCCATACGTGTCAGGTGTCCAAACCCCATGATTGTTTGCCTCTCGATGTAGTGGAGGACAGATATTGTTTCCATCATTTATTTCTCTGATCCTGTTGTTTCTGATCATGTCCCATCTGGTTTTGTTCAATTCTCTTCTTAGCTTAGACATCTCATCTCGAATGTAGTTATCTTACATTCCAGACTTTTGATCAAGGTCCACGTCTGGCACTGGTAGGTCAAGGTGGGGATGAAGATAGAGTTAATGAGTTTGGATTTGGTCTCAGTGGGGATGTAGGCTATCTGAGGAGTGGGGCAAGCTGGTAGCTGACGCTGCTAGCCGTTTGTACTCTCGTCTCAATTTCTCCGTTGAGACGTCCACCTTCCAAGAAGATATTGCCAAAATACTTGAACTCACTGACTTGTTCCGTCGATGCTAATGTTGAGGCTGTCATTGTTCTGTTGAAACTTAAAAAGGCAGAGGACAAAAAAGCTCACGTCAGCTAGTTCTAAGTTGTATTATAAGTGTGAGTGTAACCAGAGAGCAAGCATACTATGATAAGTGAAATTTCTTATTTCTAATTTGTGTAGGAAAGTTCGCAATGTGTCACAATATTATCCATGGTCTGCTACTGACGGGATATAATAACTGTCTGCCACACCCTTAAAGAGTTTAAAGTCGTGTTGGCTGGATATTTGTTTTGCAAGAACGTAGAAGAAATGCTGCATGGATTTCAAAAGTCATTGTGTTATACACTGATCAAGGTATAGGATAAAGGGGGAAAAGATCCATAGAGTGCAGAAAAATCGATTCCATGAAACGTTAATGGCTCTCAGGGATGGAGACAGCTCAATATCTACAGGGATTGTGAGACGTGAACACTTAGAAGGACAATGTCGGATTGTAAATCTTTCACGTCGTCGTCGACACAATTCCGACCATATAGGAGAGAATCTGCTTTGAATTTGCCTCCAAAGGCCAATCAGTATTCAGACGAATAAACCATATAAGTAAACGAAAAAAGATGGAGATTATTGATGAAATATCTTTTGCGGGGGGGATGAGAAGTTAACTTTAGTATCAATAGCCAATGTTTAGAAGTACTTATTAGTCCAAAATATTGTTTACCCCCACCTAAAAAAAAACCCAATAAAAGTATGATTGCCATTTCTTTATCTGTGGTATCGGTTGCACGTGTTCGAAAAACATCGAAATTCAATTTCTAGAATTTGAGCATTGAAATTTATTTTTAAAACGCAAAAAATCCACATACATTCTTGGTTCACTTTTAAAGAAAGGAAAACGTGTTTTCTTTTTCTTCCTCTTATGAGAAATGTTGCTTTCTGGGATTGTAACAGTTGAACAGTTTGACGGCGTTATATCCCTCGTGTGAAAGTCAAAGACTCTACATATCACACCACAGACCCGGGAACAATAAATAGTGTTGACATAGGCGGTAAAACATTACTTAGACCCAGGATCTTACGTGCTTTAAACGTGTTTAAAGGAAAATCCACCACCGCCATCATCAACAACAACAAGTAATAACCAAAAAAAAC
>NW_004798744.1:39274-45349 GCF_000002075.1 Aplysia californica | reverse complement strand
TGGTGGTGGTGACGGTGGTAGTGTCGATGTTGTTGTTGGTGGTGATGGTGGTGCTGGTGGTGCTGGTGATGATGTTGCTGTCGTTCTTGTAGTTGGTGCTGTTGTTATTGGTAGTATTGTTTGTGGTGGTGGTTGTGCTGTTGGTGGTGGTGATGTTTTTTTTAAAATTGTTGTTGTTGTTGCTGTTTTTCTTGTTGTTAGTGATGGTGTTGGTGGTGGTGGTCGTCGTAGTGATTGTAGTAGTGGTGATTGTGGTGGTGAGTGGCAGTTGTGGTGGTTTTTGTAGGAGCCGTTAATTTGTTACTGTTGTTGTGGTAGCCTATCCGTTCGAAATGTTCGGAGCCCCGAAGAGCGTACTGTTGTTGTTGTTGCAGCTATTGAATTCTTGTTGTTTCAAATGTTGTTGTCGTCGCTGCTACTGCTACTGCTGCTGTGGAAATTACTTTTGTCTTCGTTACTCGATATCAGTATTATCAGCTTAACGTTCGTTCTGTGCTTGACAGCGATTCGATTTTTTAAAACATTTTTTAAAAAATATTTTTTAAATCTAGAACAATACGCTTCAAGGTCAAAGTGAACCCGAATCACAAAGCCAGTGGCATATTAAACTCACACACTCTGTCACAGAACGTGTTTCTCAAGAGCCGTGACAAACAACAAAGATGGCTGTTGCATTAACCCCTTCACTGCTGTTTACATAATTACATGTATAATAATAATATGTACTCCTTTGTGTTCTCCCAAACCGGATCTCTGCTATTTCTTTGACTGAATTATAGTGGGTATTTTTTAAAATATATGTGCAATTGGTCCAGTTTCGCTTTCGTAACAAGGATGAATATAATATACTAGCTGGGCCCCCTTTCGATGAAAGGAATGATCGGTGCATTAACATCAACTGAAAGTCACTGGCCTACTATATTTACACTCTACTGGAATGGAGCAATAAATCTTGAGAGAAAAATGGCAAACGTGTTTCCAAGTCGCCAAATATAAATGACAAAGGAGTCCAGAAAAAGCGATGATGAGCATCAAACAGAAGGATCACAGTCAAATTTAGCACCAAGTAAAAAAAGAAAAAATGAGGCTAGATCTATACGGGTCGCTCACTTAATATAGTGCCAAAGATAGTACATAACAAGATGGGCCACTCAGCCAAAAAAGCGTCCGCGGAAGTTCGCTCTTTTCTTCAGATGGCGCTGCAGTCTGTTTTGAAGCTCTCTTTCGTTTCTCCAGAAGAAGAATAGGAATAGCACCTCCTATCGTGCGCAGATCGACTGCTGTTCATCAGCTGTTCGGGTTCGTTCAGTGCCGAGTTTTAGTTGGGTTTTTTTTATGACCTCTCGCCTTTCATTCTAAAGTCAAATTAAACGAAGAAAACAGCCACCCCTTCCTCCGGAAGAGGTTTTTTGTCAGCGAAACCATTTTAAAAAGCGTTCTTCTGAAATTTGAATTCTTATTTATTTAAAAACGTGTTAGTTTCACTTTGATTTAATAAACACAAGTAGGGTAACTCTGCTCGCAAAAGGTGTGCATTTGTGAAGAAGGCGCCACCGAATTTTGAGGACACTTTTTTAATTGGCTCAAAGAAAGGAGTGGCCCCTCTTATTATGTAGACTCTTTGATAGTGCTCAGTATTGCGCGACAATTCGCGACAGTATTGAACGGAAGTACGAATTGAAATAAACAAACCTGGCGGATTTTCTAAAATTTCAGAGACTGAAGCGTCGGCCTGCAAAAGCGATCGGTGAAATAAAGAAATTTAGCTTTTTGCAGCAAAACTCTCAAAACGGAAAAAACCAAGGGCGTCATAATCTGGAGAATATTTTAAGAATTTTTTTGGCGAAAACCCCATGTCGATCGATGCAGCCATTAAAAAGCCTTTTGAATAGCAAAATTCGGCCACCACAAATAGATAATATATTGGTGGCTTTGTTTAAATACCTCTTGAGTTAACGTAATTTAGTCCTGCCTGTACAAACGTGAATTATGGAAAAGCTTCACTACTGAAAGGCTTAATTGGTCTTTACATGACTGTTTATATATAATATAAATATATATATATAGATATATTATATGCTACAACTTCCAGTGAATAAAATACACTTTAAGGTGCAACTCTGATTTGGAAAACAGAGTTGACAACTACCTATGTATATATTATTATCATCATACTGACGAAATATTTCTACAAAGCTGAGAATCTTCTCTCGCCACGCCACTTCCTTCTTTTATGAATGGAAGCCCAACCCAAATGAAGCTGTACCTGACTGTATTACAGCGGGCTGGAAAAAAACATTGACTCTTTTCAATCAGATCAATATCATGTGCACATACCAGGCAGCCGTACGCTTTTGACTTTGGGGACGTTTTGTGCCAATAGAAGGTTGACGAGACAGCCCACGCTGAGATTGGTGGCGATTTTTTTTTTAAGTTGGCCTTCTGACCCAAGGAACAAAAATCACGACTGAGTTTGTTGAAGGCAGAGCAGTCCGGATCACGTCAGTTATTCTTAAAAAATATATGTATATTATATAAAACCACCGATCGTTTGAAAAAGGCAGGGTAGGGTGTGTTTCATGAAAGGGCTGGTGTTGATCGCAGTTTGAGACGGGGTTACCACATCATGGCGGTGAGCCTATTAAGATACTGCACTGGAATTGGAACACCCAGAAGTACATGCACAGGAATTTTTTTTTAATCCAGTAACGCAAACACACCCAGAAATCTCATGTAACTTGACATCTTCTGAATAACACACACACACACACACACACACACACACACACAAACACCCCACTTGAAATCTTCTAATGAGTTAAACAGAGCCTGATTTGTGTGGCATTGAGATCCAATGACGGGTTAAAGGAAACACGAAACTAAATGTTAAAAACTTATCTTCTTTCCGAGAGCCTGATTTGAATAAATAATTATGTACAGGTCAAAAGGGATCTCCATTTCTGGTCAAGTGTCTGAGAATGTGGTTAGTGCCGCCTCTCTTGCGTTGGTTAGATTCTTGTCCAAAGTGCATTCTGACTTACGATAGTAGTGGGATTTCCTTTTTTTGTATTTGTTTTTTATTGGGGGGGGGGGGACGAAGTAACCACTCTGGCGTTTCTGGGATACGTATGGATCTTTGTCGGTCGTTGCAAGCAGAAGATGTGACAATTCCTGATTGAGGAAGTTTATTCTATCTCTATCTTTCTACTGAGTTGATCTATCTCTCTCATTTGGGGTTATACAGGTCGGAGGTGAAGCTGCCTCAGTGGTCTAGTTTGTCTCGTTTAGCAATTATTTCGTGGGTTCTCTGGTGTGGTTTGCGTTTACTTCTTCTTACCAATCAAACAAGTATCTCCCTCATCCCTCTTCGGGGGCTCTCGTGGCCTAGAGGTTAAGGTGTTGGCCTCTCATTCAAAGGTCCCGGGTTCGATTCCGGGTAGCGACCAAAAAATTTTCTTCTCTAAAATTGTCTCCTTTCACATCCTTTCCTGATCTCTAACAATGTTCTGTTGTCTGCTTTCATTTCCACTTTCTGCCCCCACCCCCTCACCTCCTTTGCCCCCTCCTCTGGGCTCCTGACTCTTTCTGCAGACTTTCTACTGCTACTCCTTGGCTCCTCCTAACTGCTGTCTTTCTGCCACACCCCTGATCTTCTGGTAGGAAAGATCTACACCTAGCCTTCTCGGACAAGGGCGAAAAATCTCGGAGGGCCCGTGTGCAAGTTGCGCACGTTAAAGATCCCTTGGTGGTCTAAAATCGACAAGAGTAGGCTTCGGCCGCCACCCGGGCAAAATTCCAAATTTCCTACCAACTGAAAATATTAGGTGTGTCCCGCGCGCTCATATGACCTATGCAGTTGCGAGCGCCGTAAAACCCTATACTAAAACTAAAAACATCCCTCTTCCATCCTTTATGTACATGTTACTCTCTTGTAAAATCTCTAATTTCAGGTACTTATATTATGACCTTTATCTGTGTTGCAAGTGTCGTAAAACTCTTACTGAAACCAAAACTTACAAAAATTACAATGTAAAATCAGAATCTCTTCTCGAAAAAATATACACTATACATTCCGAAAGTACGCAACAGGTTTTCAACCAAACAAAAGTATTGACGATATACATGTTGAAAGGAAATGTGTGGCAATAATATTTAGACATGCGTGAACCAAAAACCACTTCAAAATGTAAAGGGTAATGGATAAACCATTTCCATACTCGGGTAAAATGAAGGTGAAACACACCTAGAGCACTTGCCACTTACGAAGTAACGACCCGTAACTTTTTTTGCGTGTGTGCCGCGAGCTGTCAGCGCATGGTAGATTGACAGGCTGTAATTTATTGCCGTTCTTCTCAAAATAAGAGATAAATGTCGCCAAGTATCTTCGACACAACTAAAAAGGAGATAAATGTCACAAGCGTTAACGTGTTTCATGAAATGTTACCTTTAATGAATTGAAAATGCGGCATAATGCTATGCTGTAGTGTTTGGCCTCAAATTCCAAAGAAGAAGGCAGTTTTAGATAGCTAATTTATTTTGTACAAACAGGAAACCTAAGGTAAAGACAATATAAAACAACTTTATTAATAGTCCCAATAAAAAGAAATGCCTTCTATAAAATGAGCCTAGATTTGGGGAGCAGCACCAATCTTATGTCAGCTTTGTACAGCTACAACAAGTGACGTGTATCATCGTATGGATTTTACGGTCCTTTCAAGTCAATGTTGCTAGTTTATATAAGAAGCACATGCTCAGAATTCAACGCCCATCTCCAATAAGAATGAGGACTTCGAAATCTCAAATAGGCTACGTTCAAGAACGCCCCATTCGATGATTTGAACCAAAGCCATTCACCACATAACCCAACAGAGCAACAGAAGCACCCACGACAACACATAAGCTTACACGTCACAAGACGTCACAGCAAACGCATAATATTAAAAAGTTCTACTTTTACGTGTATGCAATCTTCCTTTGCGCGGCACTGAAGAAAGTGGGCAGTAAATAGACGTTGTTATTGACCAAACAAACCGACAACAGACGTCAAGTTAATGTAGATTTTATAACGCAATATGATTTGGATGATTTCGCTTTTTATAATATTCCTTTAACACCTAGACATATTATTGCTTTTTTTTCAAGGTCACGTTTTTTGGACAATCACTTTCAAACTTTCCAGAAGTCCAACCAAAGAAAACATGTCTTTTACGATGACGGATAAATTATATAGTTATTCTAAATTCCTGTTGGAAAGTCAACAGTTTTTATTCCTGCTACCATTCACAGATCGATCATTGCTTCCTATCACATATTGATCTATTGAATATTGATTCCTTTCAAATGATTCTCTTCTCTCAAAAGAGTTTTCTCTCTCAGTCATGGGTTTTGTTGAAAATCCTTTTCGAGGTTTTGGCTGTATTGAGCGGAGTCCGTATAGTGTCCGCTTCTCCCCCATCATTGTTTGCACTGCGGGAAGGCGATCACGGCTCAAAGCCAACATAGCCATGGAATATAATTGAAAGGGTTTGTGTTCTAAAGCCAAAAAGGGGAGCGTGCGGCCGGTAAAATCAACGTGTTATTTAAATGTAGAGCTGTAAAAGTATCGTCAATCTAAACTGTTACTTTCATGTCAGACTTTTCATATGACTTTAGACGTGGTCTAAAAATAGCGCTAATGACATCCGGGTCTACTAGTACAGTAATACGATTTTTATTATTCTAATGGAAGAGAGTCTGAACATGGATTTTGTTGATAAATTCAAGTGAGTGGTCGGTTGGGTCTTTTGTGTAGTATGCTTTATTCTCCTTCTTTTTTTAGCGTCTCGTATTTTTACTTTAATCTGTTTCCAGGAGAAATGGGGCCATTATTGGGATTACTCAGAGCAAAGTGTCTCTCTCTGTCTCTCTGTCTCTCTGTCTCTCTGTCTCTCTGTCTCTCTGTCTCTCTATCTCTCTCTATATATATTTCTGTCTCTCTCTCTCTCTCTGTTTCTGTCTCTATTTCTCTCTTTCTCTTCTCTGTCACTCTCACACTCTCACATATACATACACGCTATACACATTCACTCCTTGATT
>NW_004798744.1:34597-38153 GCF_000002075.1 Aplysia californica | reverse complement strand
GGAGGAGGAGGAGGAGGAGGAGGAGGGGGAAAAGGAGGTGATGGGGACGGGGAGGAGGAGAGAAAGAAGAAAAGAATTGATGAGTATACATAACATCAATAATACTAATAACGATGACAACGATAACACGCTTACTCTACTATCTTAGTTTCTAGACAGAGTTTTATGACACTTGCAGCACATTGAGGTCAAATAAGTGAGGACGATTAGAGGTGTTACAAGAGAGTAAGAGCCACAAAAAAGAAAGAGGAGAGATAAGGACGATAAATGTTTGAAAGGAAGGAAGGAGCTAACCTCACCAGAGCACCCACCGACTGACCACCCACTTACTCTTTTCAAAGACATAATTTTTCTTCTCTCTTCAGTATGTACGCTATTCTCAGAGGTTCGCTAGCAGTCCACGTGATTTTTGAGACAGAAAACGAGAAGGAGTGTTACGGTAAAGTGGAAGCTGCCATGACCAAGAAAAAGTTCAACCGGAACGATTTGGGAAACGAAGTGGCACAGAAAGGTATGATGTTGAAATGTTCTGTTTTCGTCCAGCGTAGAATTCTATAATGTATTCCTCCTGATTGGCTTATCTCCACAGTTGATGTCATGCTCTTTTCTAATATGACTCCTCAGATGTAGAAACTGGCTAGATTCTACAAGGGTTGTCATTTGCAGCATTCTCAGAGCAAAATGTTTAAAAAATCAAAATGTTATTCTTATAAAAAGTTTAATTACGAACAATTCAGAAGCTTTTGGACATCACTGATTGATTTTAAAAAAAACAAAATTCAGGAATGTACGTTTTAACTTTTGTAAAGCACCATGGTTTGGACTCACGTTGAATTAAATTTGTCTGTTAATGGTGGACACATCTGACAACCCTACTGTGCATGCTCGTGTTTCTGAGTGCTCCTTTAGATGTGGGTTCTCTCGTGTGGTGATTGGCCTAGTCTGTGTTGTGTTTTCTGTTTGAAAAATGCATGCTGACTTTATTGCTCGACATAACCTGCACCTCGTAGACTTCACAATAATAATAATAATGATAATAATTTTTATTTTTTTTTACAGAAAACAAGGAAAGAGTATATTGTTTGGTTGTATGGTCAATGCGACTTGTCAAAACTGGAAGTAATCTAGTGGGTTTGATCTGCCTGGAGACTAAAGAGAAACCCTCCAGATTTCAATCTGAACCAGGCTCTGGGATGTGATGTTCTTTCTCTTTACTACAAAAGGCGTGAGATCGATTCCCATACTGGAAGGTCTATCTTATCGAGGGTTTTCTCTATGTGTCTGCAGAGATGGTGTTTCTTTTACAGCCCTGCGTTGACTCTGACTGACAGAACCTTAGCATCCCAACTCCTTAATGATCTAAATTGTGTTAATAGAGGTATAAAACATTCACAGTTTATAAAATGCTATCAGTTCAATTTGGTTGTAATGGAGCGTTACCATCCGGAACTCTAGTTTTTCGGCACTACCAATGTCGCATTGTCTATGCACACCATTATTACATTATTCATATTATATTCATTGTATATCCAGAAGATATTTCTTTCATCAAATATTACAGTGTAACTGCATGTTTTTACTGCACTTTATTGTTTTAGATCTATGTGCACCCTGATATATAGCATGACTTTCTACACAGTTCTCTCCTCTTACAAGACGTTTACGTTTCCATGAAGGAGATTCTGTATCTTTCTCTATGGGAGTTTTTTCTCCGAGCAGTTTGTTTTTCAAAATATTATACAAGGTTACGCTTGAATCTCATTTCAGAAAAAAGAGTTTCTAAGTGTATTGTCACCTCCATTGAGGTGCTGCTTTAGTGATGACTTAGGCTACACTGGCTTTCTCTAACTGACTTGAGAGTGCTGAAAAGTGCTGAGAGAAGTCATATTATGCCAAGCGTCTGATTGGCTAATTCCTTATTGATATTACCCTTTTAATTCATAATAAATCTAAATAAAATTGCCATGAAAAGTATCTCATTTCTGAAATAGGACAAAGTTAATAAACAACGATTATGTCCAGGAACAATATTACATCATCGCACTCTCACAAATAACCAGACACTCCAAGGCAAAACGCACTATATTAATTTACTTTTTAAAAAACCCAGGAAAATTGAGAAAAAAACCCAACTTATTCTCTGTGAGCAAAAACGCAACTTTATCGTACTACGTACCGAGGAGTACAGAGCATTTTGACATTTTGATGAAAAAGATAACATTCTCACTTCAATTCTTATCATGATAATATTATGAAGTATATGGGGTTTTTCCGGAAATCTCCTTATGCGGCGTATAGTGCGTTTTGCGATGGAACCCGTCATTTCGAAATGCACAGTCATGTCAAAGGACAATGGAATGTACTTTTTTGGTTGACCACACGGAAATTGAATTTGTCGTCGTAAAGATGCTAGCACAGGCCATTGTTCTGAGAGTGAGCCATGGCTTTGCTAGTTAAAGGAGAGGAAACTTTCATAGCTATGTACGTGCATGACTATTTCATTGTATAGCATGTTATTCAATATTTTAAATATATTACCTCTCTGTATGAGTTCTGTTTTCAAATATATCAATATATTATACATTATTAAGCTTCTCTACTAGTCGTGCACAACGAAATCATGTACTCATAAATAATAACAAAACTGTCCCTATCCATGTACATATTGTGAATCCTCTGAAAATATATTTTCTAGTCATATCAAAGTATACGGGGAGTATATGATTACAACATTTGGGTTTTTTGGGGTAGAGCTATAAATCATTAAGGACCCAGCAGGCCGCGCCATACACGTCTATCCCATCAGCAAAAAAGCGAAAGCAAAGGTGCCGCACATTTCGAACCATCACTCTAAAAAACGAAACAGTAATTTATATATGCCATGCTATGTAGTATGTTGCTGCCTGTCTTTCAAAGTTTGAAATTAAGACAAAAGAATAGAAGAATCTGCATAAATAGTGAGGTTGTCACCGGCAAGCTGTTCAAACGTTTTAGGCCTAGAAAACAATTTAATTTTTTTTCAGGAGAAAGAACAAATCTGTTTCTCTTTCTTTTAACAATTGTACATATTTTATTACTTCTTTTCTTCTTGTCTTTTTCACATTCAGAATTTGAATTTGACAAAAAGATATTTTGAACGCATGCAACTTTTTGAGTTACTATTATAAGACCATGAGGTCAGAAACCATATTATGTTCTGTCTGCTCTATCCAAACCGAAAGGTTACTAGGAGTCGTCATCAAGATATTCAAAGAATTGCTTTATAAAAAGCTTGACGTGTTGTGAAACTCAAAATGTTTAACGGAAAATTTCCCCAAAACAAGGTACTGAGCAGATAGAACTGTATAATTCTAAGGTCGTGCAATGCGCGTCCCCATTGAGTTAAGTCCTCACTTAAAGTAACCCAGCCCTGCTCCAGGACTGAACCAGTCTCAAGAAACTGACACAAAACGTTCTGGAGACAATCCCATTGGGATTCAAAGGGGATCGAACTTTAGTCCATTGTTGTAGCCGATTAGTATTTAAACAATTGCACCACCTAGACCATAATGATCTC
>NW_004798744.1:32512-34497 GCF_000002075.1 Aplysia californica | reverse complement strand
CCAAACCCCCACCCTTTTTTTGCCCTCTTCTAAAAAATTAAAACATGAGCGGGTTCGTTATTTGTTTTCTTGCATTTTGGGTATTACCATATAGCTCCAGATTTGATTCATCAATTACGTAAGTATTCAACTGGCCTGAGTAGATCTAATTCAGTCTCATTTTCCAGAATCTAATTAGATCTGGCCATTTTTCTTTTTGGTCCTTTATCATACTAAATATGACTTAATTCAGAAATAGTTTAACTTATTGTTTTTCGTGCCATTTAGGGTAGAAAGTCTAAAAAACTTTACCGTTAAAAACTAACTCTCACTTGTAGGAATGTGAGATGTACCAGAAACTAAACGGCAACCCGCACTTTGCCTATTAAAAAGTACGACGAAGACAGAGCACTTTACTGTGGGAAGAGTTGAACAGTTTTTGCTCCTAAAAAACTTACTCAAACATTGCTCGGACGGTTTGTATTTTGTTTTCTGAAAACATTTTTTTCTTTTTTTTTTTTTTAAAGAAATACATTTTTATTTTCCTGTTTGCTTTGCCTAATTAATCCGTAAAAACAGTCAATATGCTTCAATTTTCCATGATCGATTGCTGCTTATTTTATTTCATTGAAAAAACATACTTGAAATGCACAGTGTTCTTAGTTAGATTTGCGATTTCACGTTAGACCAGTTTCGACACAATCCTTTAATATCCTCTTCTCCAAAACGTAAGTGAAGACTGATGTTTGAAGTGCCCCTATTACTAAACCAGAACAAAAAAATGTGTTTTTTACATTTGCATATTCGCTTATCGAATATCGCTGCTTTGTTTAAAATGTCGTTAGACCTGATGTTTTTCGATCGTCTTTGACCATTCAGGGGCTTTAAGTGTACCTTTGAAGTAGAGTCTCGATTCTCCTTAAGTCAGCATTTTAGTTGTGAAGAAAACTTTGAAAAGTAGGTCGCGACTTTTTTTTTTTTTTTTTTTTTTTTTTTTTACAATTTCAATAACAATGCGCACACTCACACGCACTTTAACCATATAGCATCACGCTTCTCCCTCTACTTGAAAGACGAACTCTTCGCATTGAGGTAACGGCTTTCAACGGTATGGACAAAAAATTGTTCCACAGTTTTAGAAGTATGACGTTTTCTTTGTGTTTCCTTTGTTTCTAGTCTTTTCTAAGTTCGAGTTGTTGTTTTTTTAAACCTGTAGGCATATCAATTCGAGGACTTCATTCGAAAAAGAAAATTCCGTGAATCCAGATCGACGTCTTTTATATATATCCCACTTTTCAAAGTTGGTGGAAACGTGGCTGTAAGAAATTAATGTTTCACGTTGAATAAACGAATGTCAAAACGAGATTATCCAAGTTTCTTGTCCTAAGTGGTGTGACACATTCATCCATTTTATTTTTAAAAAGTGTGGCTGAATTCACACAACGGTCTATTCAAAAATGATTACTTGAGTAGCACGTTTTAACCCATAATGGTTCGAGGCTGGGAAACTGGAAAGCAAAATAAAAGACATAATTAAACGCTTTAAGGATGTAATTACTGGTTGCTTTCATACAGTTATTTGAAGAAAAAAAACGGGCTGTCTGAGAATAGCTGGGACTTGAAAGAATTATTTTAGAAAGGCTTTATAGATGTGAATGGTCGGGATATTTTTTCCACTCCTTTTCCTATAAGACAGGATTATAAAAGTTTTATTTTATGTTTCTGATTTAAGACTTATATTCTTTAACTTTTGCTGGCAGTTTAAACGAACGTTGGTTGATTTAAGCATTTCTGTCCCTTAGACGTCAGTCAAAGTGTAAGTAGACGTCATACATGTTTGAGCATGATTTCTTTTGGACTGTACTCATACTTAATCGGCTATCGATTCTGTACGTGTATTATGTTTTTTCAATGATTCTAGAGGGAATTACATGTTATTCTTATTTTTGTTAATAAATGTTTCATTTATTTATTTCTATTTTTTTTAATTTTTATGTTGTTGTTTG
>NW_004798744.1:27518-30927 GCF_000002075.1 Aplysia californica | reverse complement strand
CTTGCTTGCTTGCTTGCTTGCTTACTTACTTACTTACTTACTTACTTACCTACTTACTTACTTACTTACTTACTTAGACAGCCGTTGGGGCACTAAGGATAACCAGGAAACCACTTTCCTCCTTCCATCCTTTTTTCTGTCGGCCTTTCCTTCTCCCTCCTTGTACAGTGCCCAGGAGGGTGATTCTTGCAAGTCTGTACCTCTCTGTTAGGACCGAACTAAACAGGTTGAGAGCATTAAAAGCTCCCTGTTGGGGATTTGAACCAAGGTTTTCCACTCTGTAGTCCAGCAGGATACTAATGAGCTAATGGCGCGAGCTGTTCACAGCTGAAGATTTCATTACCTGAACTGACAATCAATAATTTACTCATCGAGGCACCAACTATCCATGTCTAGGTGCTGTTTTAGCCCCTTTCTCCTGTCTGTGAAAGACTTTTTCAAAGCTGTTCCAGTAGATGGACGTTTCCGCTCAGACCTTTCCGTTATAAAACTCTCTGCCATTTGTTTGCTCTTCTGTCTGCCTGAGTTCTGCCGTAAGCTGACAAAACGTCTTTTTTTCATTTTGGCGCCAATTTTTTTTTTTTATTCGCTAAATCAAAGTCTGATCAGTTACCATTTTTGTATGGAAAAAATCTAATTGAAACTGTAAGTAGTTTTTTAATATATTAGAATTCAAATTTCAGAAAGACACTATTTTTCAATGGTTACGCTGACAAAACAAAAACCCATTTTTCTCGAAACTGTTTTGAATTTTTTTTAATGCGTTTTGTCAGCTTACGGCAGAGTTGTTATGGTTCCTGGTAGAACGTTAATTTAGCTTCAGAGACCTCGTCCTGTACCAATGTATGTGGTGCAACGGCGAGGCGCTTCAACGTCGCATGCACAAGGCCTTAGTTCGGTTCTCGTGTATGGAGAATGTTATTCGAGTACTTTGGGTTTTTTATTGGGACTTTGTATCCCCCTCCGCCAGGGTTAGTCTCGAAAAGCAGAAATGAAGCCCGCCTCCTAGATGATCTAAACTGTATTTAGAGAGGCTAAAAATACCAGCATTAAAAGAAATAGCGATAAACATTTTCCTACCCATCCTTTCAGTATTTCTCAAAAAATCATTTTCAAAGACTGCTATGCAAAGCGTTCGGATCGTATTAACGAGTAAATTTCCTTTTTGGAAAGTGGTGGCACAGAGTTCCCAATGTCGATTGGATACGATAGTAAAACACGACGTACGGATAGGGTTTAAGTCTTCAAAGTGGCAAAGGTGGCTGTAAGAAAATGTCGACAACCACTGATCTAAAGACAAATATGAAATTCTCTTTACCTTAAAAAAAGACAAATTATTATAAACATTGAAAAAAAAAATTTCTGTCATGAGCACCTCCTTGCTGATTGAAAATGGCCGCCACTAAATCCTTCATATTAACCAAAAACGATCTGACATATACATTCTAAATTTGCTTGTACTTGAAATCCCACAGCTCCCCCCTCCCGCTTAACAAAAAATGTGGGAGTGCCGCCTTATATTGCATTTTCTACTGTGGGGAACGTTTAAATGCAATGTACGAACAAACAAGTCTGAAAAAGCCGGTGTTCAATGCTTTTGTTGTCTAGATTGAACAGTATGGGAAAAGGTTTTCACGGCGATCTCTATAGAAGCTTTGAACTCATTGACCTTTGCGTCGTTCACGGACAGGGAGAGGTCAAGTGGAAGATCGTGACCGATTGAACATTTCTTCCGGATATCTTCTCCAGCCCCTGATTTTTGCAGGGTTTTTATCGTTGACATTTTATTAGTATTATTACATGCATTAATATTTTTTTTAATTATTATTTCTATTATTATTATTATTATTATTATTATTATTATTATTATTATTATCATCATTGTTATTATTATTATTATTATTATTATTATTATCATTATTATTATTATCATTATTATCATCATTATCATCACCACCGTCATCATTATTATTATTATTATTATTATTATTATTATTATTATTATTATTATTATCATTAATATCATCATCAGCATCATTATTATTGATTTTATCAAAGAGCATAAGTAAACAAATGGTATGACAGGTGAGGAACGAGCAGACGTGCTGAGAGCTGTGGGTGAGGTAGGGGAGATGGAGAGATAGGGCCGGTGTATGTCGGGGGGTGGGGGGTGGAGAGACAGAGATGGGGTGGGGTAGATGGGGACAGGCTGGTGCAAATGGGGAAGGGTGGGGCAACTAGGAAGTGGGGATGTGAAGGACAGAGAGTGATCTGATTGAGGTGGAGGAAATGGTAATGGGAAGTGGAGAAGATAACGATCGGGTTGGGGGAGGATCGAAATTGAAGCTGGTGTGCAGATATGACCTGTCTCATAATCTTTCAGAAGCAAAATAGGTGCCTTCTTCATTGTGAGCTAAGGCACACACGTTCCATTTTTTTTTCATTTTCTCTGCTATATGCTGAATACAGTCATACGATATGCATTCCTGTGTCCCCAGTGTCTCTGTGAAGGATTTTATAGAGAGAGAGTTCCAGGACAAAACGCAGTTTGTGGAGAGGAATCCTTTGTTCAGGTAAAATACCTCTATCATGTCAAGGCGCTCCTCATACTGTCTTTGCACTAAATGACCCCTATCATGTCAATAATGCTTTTCATACTGTCCTTGCACTAAATGGCCCTTATTATGACAATATGCCACTTTTTACTCATACTGTCTTTGCACTAAATGGCCGTTATCATGACAATGAGCCACTTTTTACACAAAGTGACACCTATCATGACAATATTGTGCCACTCTTTACACATACTGCTCCTGCACTAAATGCCCTGTAATGTCAATATGCTTTTCATACTGTCCTTTCACTAAATCACCCCTGCAATAACAATGTGCCACTCTATACACATACTGTTCCTGCACTAAATAACTTCTATCATATCAATATGCTTGTCATACTGTCCTAGCTCTGAATGATCCTTATTATATCAGTGTGCCACTCTTTACACATACTGTCCCTGCACTAAATAACCCTTACTATGACAATATTCTTCTTAAAATGTCCCTGCACAAAATGACCTCTATCATGTCAAGAAGCTTCTCATACTATCCCTGAACTAACTGACCTCTATCATGCCACCCCTTACACATACTATCCCTGAACTAAATGACCTCTATCATGTCTTTACCCCACCCTACGCCAGCTCGTGGACGCCCCGCCAGAGGAATCAGCTGGTGATCAGCCTCAAGAAACAGAAGGTGGGCTTCGGAGACAGGCTGGTCAGACAGGGGCAGGAGCTGGACGGGGTCTACTTCATCTTCAAGTGGGTCACTTAAGGATATTTTTTAGATATGATAAAGCTGATTTTTAAAATAAATTTTAGTTTATCGTCTTATCATCTGTCAACCCAATC
>NW_004798744.1:22652-23728 GCF_000002075.1 Aplysia californica | reverse complement strand
CCCTTCCCTTTCCCTCTCCACAGGTTCCCTTGAGATGACCCTCGGCCTTGACACGTACATCGAGACAGCCGTGTCCCCGGGCGAGTGCGAGCTAGTCATGCTCAAAAGGACGCAATTTGAGCGCATGTTCAAGCGGAAGTACGCAGCTACTACACTAGAGAAACTCCGCGAAGCACTGGCTCAGAAACTATGTCTCTATATCTACCAATCGGAGCCGCAGAATACGGCGTTTTTGAAATTCCTCAATATGAAACTGATGGACGCTACTGTACTGCAAGAGGTGGGTGTGGAGATGGTGAAAGATCAAAAGAAATGGATAAATAGTGATTGAACGAGCGATCGATAGGTTAGCTTGTTAATTGGTTCGTGGGCTCGTTGGTTGGTGAGTTAAGCCCCGGATACACGAAACGATAAATTGTACAAACACTGGAAAATTTATCGACATTGAGACAAATCGTCAGGTGTAACCACAAAATTGTATAAAGTTTGGACGATTGGACGATGGGTTATTGGAAACTAGGTCGAGAAATCAAGCACTGCTCGATATTTTCCTTGCGATCACGATCACATTTGGGGGAGGCGCGCTGTGACGTAGGCCTGGAATCACTTGAAAATTTGCCGCCGCGCTGGATTAAACTTAGGGCTCAATATTGTAAAAGTGATTATTGCAGGTAAAAACTGATTTCATATTCGGAATCAGCGTCTCAAAACAAGCGAAGTTGCTCGGAAGTAACGTAATTTTATGCGTTATTACGTACATTTTAGCAATTTTATTATTTAGGTGATCGTCAATGGTGAAGTTGCGTATCAAGGTCACCCAGTGTGTTGCACATCTGCAGTCAAGTTAATGACTAGGAATCTCCCTGATCGAACGGAAACAGGACGACAGATTGGAACGTCTAAACAGACTACACTGCTCGATAAAACGGACAGTTCTTGCATACATCGAATCAATATATCGTTGTATGTAACCGGGGCGTTAGTTGGTTGGTGGGCTGGTTGGTTGTTTGGTTCGTTGGTCTTTTATTTACCTGTCTCCTTGATTGTTCGCTAGCTTACTGATCGATATGATATAC
>NW_004798744.1:14247-16159 GCF_000002075.1 Aplysia californica | reverse complement strand
GACAGACAGACAGACAGACAGCGAAGAGAGAAGGAATATGTCGAATTCAAATTGTCAGTTTCGTTTTGTCAGTGGGATAAGTCTCAAGCAACTATACATGCCTTAGAACCAGACCCTGTATAAATAATCTTATATTATATTAACAAACGTTCATTGTTTTATATCATTTATATAACTTCTTGATACCCAAATAGCATTTGTGAAGCTCGGTAGAAGTTGTGTGAACATATAACTATTATAAAGCAAATACTACTACCATACCTGGTACGGCGCGCTCATATGACCTTAGCAGTTGCGAGCGCCGTAAAACCTTATACTACTACTATACCTGGTACGAAACTCGTATCCAGTTATATGGTTCATAATCAGGGACACAATGGGAGATGGGGGTTATCAGATTTGCCTCAGAATACCCTCCACATGCGTCACGCTAGTGTTGTTGTCTGCTCTCATATCTCGGACTTTGTTTCTGATATCTTTCTATGAGTGGCTGACTCAGCTGCATGGCATCGCGGTGAAATCAGGCGCTCGTTGAAATAATGAAATGTTTTGTTTTGGGCTCAACATTTTTTAGGTCCATCTAAATACAAATTTATGTGTGGATTTTACTGAAAAAGGTTGATCAAAGGAAAGAAAAAATGTAAATTTAGTTTTCACCAAACTTCGGTACCTATTTTCTCGCTAATTTTATCTGTGACACCAAAACCATTCCCACATTCTTCATTAATCACAATTTCTCGACTTCTACTGAAGACTGGTGAGTATTTTTTAAAGCAAATAAGCAAGTTTTAAGATGATACCAATAACGCCATATTATTGTGCCCGAGAAATGACGAGCGCCTGATTCCAGCGTGACGAGACAAGTCATCTGCGTCGCTTGTCAGTCAGGCAAGGAGATTAGATGTGATCCCAGGCCTAGCTTGAGATGACTGCACACTTGTCCGATTGGTCGGGTGTGCATGATCGAAACGGGACTCATGAGAATCTGTCTGGCTGATGGTGCACGTGAAGGAAATATACTTTGAGCTCTGCGGTATTTTAAACAGTAGTTATGGTTGTGTGGATTATATTGGAACAAGGCCGCACACCGTCTTATGTTTTCGTTATCAACCAACAATAGGTTTACATGATAATACGGTTTTTAAAATCCAAACTAATGGTTGTTATGTTTAGTGTTTCCGCGGTGCCCTTAAGATGTTCCTGAAATGTTTAATTGTATTGTACCGATGCTGTTGTCTTTGTTGTAGTTCTTACAGCTGTTACCATTATTGCTGTTGGTGGTGGTATTGTTGTTGTTGTTGCTGTTTTGTTGTTTTGCTGTTGTTGTTGATGTTGTTTGGTTTTGTTGTTGTTATTGTTGTAGCTGTGCTGCTACTGTTATCATTATTGTTGTTGATGTGACTATCGTTGTCATTGTTCTTGTTGTTATTGTTGTTTTTGATGTCGCTGCTGTTGTCATTTGACATTGTGTTTCTGTTTAGTTTGGCACATTATAGTTGAGGGTGCTACTGTTGCTACAGTTTTGTTATTTAAGTTATTGGTGACGATTGGTGATGCAGACAGCTCTGATGACATTTGAATTTATTTTGTCGGAAATCATTTGCGAGATATAAACCTAATTAGGCTACCTTAGAGCTCTAATCATGAGGTCATAAAGCAAAACTGGGATATTCATTTACCTACTGCCTCCGTCCAAATGTACTTTATTTATTCTTCCACCCTTTTTTATTCCTCCACAACTACTTTTGTCTTCCCCGTTGTTTGGATTTCAGTAGAAAAAAAATGTTTGTATTTAATAAATATGATGAAGCTCCTCTCTTTCTCTATCTCTCTGTCTCTTTCTCTATCTCTCTGTCTCTTTCTCTGTCTGTCTACCTCCCCACCCTCTCTCTCTCTCTCTCTCTCTCTCTCT
>NW_004798744.1:12020-13880 GCF_000002075.1 Aplysia californica | reverse complement strand
TCTCTCGCTCTCTCTCTCTGTAAGTATTTTAACATTTAATTTAGCCAAAATAAAAGAGTCAATTCAAAAGATTTCCATATGTCCATTTAATTGTAATTATGTGTTTTGAATACTGTGTTACTTAGGCCTCTGTGAAGTGCCATACAAACTCACAACTTGGTTATTAATTTTGTGTTTTTGCATGCAAAGAATAAAAGAATAATGTGAATAGTGAAAAACCGCCTCTTTTGACTGTAGTTTCTTCCACTGAGAGGGCGCCACGGGAACGTCCTACTTCTTTTCTGCCCTCTGTTGTTCTTTCTTTGTTGTTGTTGTTGTTCTTGTTTGTTGTTGTTGTTGTTGTTGTTGTTTGTTGTTGTTGTTGTTGTTGTTTGTTGTTGTTGTTGGTGGTGTGGTTTTTTTGGGGGGGCGGCGGTGTTTATTCATTCCTTACACTAAAATAAAATAACCGTTACTGTGTGGACATACAATGTACTTCTCTTTATTTAAAAAAAAACAACAACCCAAACAAACAAAGACAGCGTCTGCAGTGTAGTGTTTAGGCGCTTCACTGTCCAAAAATGTGCGAAATTGTGTTGAAAGTAGCACATAATATATGATTGAGTTATTACCCATTTATTTTGGTCTTTTTTTTTTACATCACGTACAACAGCAGTTAACAGTAGCCCGAGACAGCACAGTATGTAGCTTATGTCCTTATCACATCACAATGAGAGCTCTTCACTATCAGGACCTCTCTTATTATCTAATGACTAATCTACGTAACTATCCCGATTCCCTTTGGATAGTTGGAGGGCCCGCACTAACATCATGTGACGACATTATTTATAAACATAGCAGCAGTATCACATACCAAAACGCACCAACCCTTCCTCTAAAGTCGAATATTCTGCGGTCCCATTTCTCAGGGGTTTTTTAACAACCATCCAGCACAAAAATAATGCTACCCAAATTCACAAGAGCTATTTTTAGACACTGTCGTCAGAAGTCAGTTTTGTTCCTCAATGTGCTCTATATAAGTCTTGGTTATTGTGGGCGTTGATGCAGTGGCGCCATTCCTTTCTTCATAGAAGCAACCGTCGCACTTCAGAGAATCCACAAAGGATACTAGGCAAAACATAAGTTATTTAAAAATCAAACTACTTACTCCTTTTAAAGTGAATTTAAGCTGCATTAGTCTGCTTTCCAAGTGAGGAAAAAAGCAACAACAACAAAGTCGCCTGTTTAACGAAATCATTCTAAGTGAGTGCCGCAAGTTCAGATTGTCTTGAGTGAATATTGTATCGTCAGCTCTAGTGTAGTTTTTTGGAACCTCGCGTCACCAATATGAGCGGATATCCTTATCCAGGTGAGTGTGTGTGGGTTTCTCCCTAGGTTGGAAGAGAATAAATGGTAGAAAAAAAAACAAATGTGGCACGACGTGGTGGAATCAGGCGCTCGTCAATTTCTAGGCGTGTATCGAGTTATTAGTATCACCTTAAAACTTTTGTCATGCTCATTTGTTTTGCTTTTGATTTTTTAAAAATACCCATTCATCTTGAAGAGAAGTTGAGATATTTGCCATTGAAATAGGTGGGGTGGCCTGATTTTTTGGGGTAAAATTAGCGAGAAAATGGCCGCCAATGTTAGGTGACTTCCAAAGCTTGAAATTCCTTGGAAACTGTAAATTTACATTTCTTGTCTTTTAATCATTGTTTTCAGTAAAATGTACACATTCATATATTTCTAAATAGACAAAAAAGGTGTTGAGCTAAAAATATAAAAAAAGAAAAAGAAAATTAGAAAAAACTTACCCCCAGACGCCCGAAAAATGCCCTTTACTTTGATTATATTATTTTGACGAGCGCCTGATTTCACTGT
>NW_004798744.1:7879-10344 GCF_000002075.1 Aplysia californica | reverse complement strand
TCTCTCTCTCTCTGTGTGTCTCTCTCTCCTCCACACTCCTCCAAAACTCACACTTTCTCTCTCTCCTCCACACTCATCTAACACTCACACTTTTTCACTCTCCCCCTCTACACTCCTCCAAGTAGGTCGTTGACAGGTGCTCTAGTGTGGTTTGCTCCTTCTTTTCTATCAAACATCTATTGTCCTTATCTATCCTCCTTCTTTTTGTGTATCTTACTCTCTTGTAACACACCTATTCTTTGGCACTTATATGACCTTTTTTTTATTGCAAGTGCCGTAAATCTCCGACTAAATCTCAAACACTCCTCCAACACTTACACTTTCTGTCTCCCTCCTCTTCCAGCAGGTTCCGTCCCTCCCCCAGAGAAATCCGGTGGCCCCCCTCCCTACCCGTACCCCCAGCCCCAGCCCTCCTACCCTGCACCCCCACAATACCCCCCACAATATCCCCCACAGTACCCCCCACAGTACCCCTCACAATACCCCCCACAGTACCCGGCGGCCCCACCACCCCCTCAGCCTAACGTGACATATGTAGTCAACCCCGCCCCCGCTCGTCAGTCCACCACGACCATCGTGTACGAGCGGCCAAGACCTCCGCCTATTGTCAGGGTCAGTACATACCACTTGCTTTTTTCGATCAAATAACCAATCAATCAATCAATCAAATAATCAATCAATCAATCAATCAAATAACCAATCAATCAATCAATCAATCAATCAATCAATCGATCGATCGACCAATCAATTAATAAATCAATCAACCAATCAATCAACCAATCAACCAAGCAATCAATCAATCTTCAATGAATCTATCAATTAGTCAATCATCAATTAATCAAACAGTAAGTCAGTCAGCCAATCAATCAATTAATTAAACAATCAATATAATGGGTAATTAGTTGTGTCTTATTTATTGTTGTGTTATTTATTTCTAAGTGTTTTTGTGGTGTTTTATATGGGGGAGGTGTATGGTTGCTGTTAAAAAAATATGGGGTTTTGTTTTACTGTCACACCTTATTTATGTACATTAATTTATTTCTTCATCCTTATTAGTCGAATTTGTCCAAAACGACCTCCAGTTTTCAAGGAGAAAAGTAGTCATCTTTGACTGTTTGTTCTCCTGGACAGTGTCTTGATAATAATAAATAGGGGGGAAATCGCAAAGAGGTTTGTTGTATCGATTATGTGTACGTGTGATTGTCCTGGCGGCTAGGGGATTATTTCCGGAGCAAAGATTGAAAGAGTAAGAGAGGAACAGAGGGATGGGGGAAAAGAAGGCCTGGGGGGGGGAGAGAGAAAGAGAGAGAGAGAGAGAGAGAGGGAGAAAGAGATAGATATTAGGACGTTCAACTTTACAAAAAAAACTACAATAATGTTATATTCGATGATCAATTGATAGGGATTGTATAATATGCCACGATTATGTCATATATATATATATAATACATAAATTTCGTTTCCCTCCATCAGCCCGCTGTTGGTCTAGGACTTGGCATCGGCGCTGGGATAGCTATGGCTGACTGGGAGATGCGTCATCATCGGCGTCATCATCACAATAGGGGAGGATTTCACCACCACCACCACCACAAGTGGTGAACGAAAAGACAAAGCCGAAGCAGAAACATTCTCAAAATATGATTAAACCTGTCCATGGCAGTTATCCACCACCACCACCACAACGAAAAGAAAGACAAAACTGAAACGGAAACATTCACAAAATTTAATTAAACCTCTCCAAGACAGTTCTCCGTTGTTGAAAAGAGAAGTGGTTGTGTTAGACAGCTGGACTTAGTATACAATTACATATATAACACTTTCAAAGAAATAAAAACGTAAAGGGGAATTAGTCGTTTGTACATGTTGTTGTCTTGTACAGGTGGCAAGTTCAAGTGTACTTTTAGAGCAGGTTCAACTGTACCTTTAGAGCTTGTTTGACTGTAGTTTTAGAGCATGTTCAACTGTACTTTTAGAGCATATTCAACTGTTATTTCAGAGCTTGTTCAACTGTACTTTTAGTTTAGAGCTTGTTCAACTGTACTTTTAGAGCAGGTACGTGTTGTTGTCTTGTACAGGTCGCCGTTAGAACAGGTTCAACTGTACTTTTAGAGCAGGTTCAACTGTAATTTTAGAGCAGGTTCAACTGTACTTTTAGAGCTTGTTCAACTGTACTTTTAGAGCTTGTTCAAGTGCACTTTTAGAGCAGGTTCAACTGTACTTTTAGAGCAGGTTCAACTGTACTTTTAGAGCAGGTTCAACTGTACTTTTAGAGCTTGTTCAACTGTACTTGCTTGACAAAATTAAGATGCTGCAAACACTATCACTAAAGTCACCGAGTCAAAAGCAAGAGTAGTGGAGTGGTATCATGACGTGGAATCTAATATTCGTCAGAACTTTTTGTTCTCGTGTTTAAAAACTAGGCACAACATTATTCTTTTAAATGCAAGACTTTGGTGTATTTGTGT
>NW_004798744.1:6671-7779 GCF_000002075.1 Aplysia californica | reverse complement strand
GTGTGTGTGTGTGTTTGTATGTGTGTGTGTGTGTATTGCGAGCATGTTTGTGTTTGGATGTGTTAAGGTGTGCGTGTAAGCATGCATGGGTGTGTTGTCTTCTTTTAAAATACACATACATCTTGCTTTTCTTGCACACACTTTTTCGTGTAGATATATAATAATATCTTACGTCAACTAATGTGCATTAAAATTATATTCTCCTGTCTTTAAAAAAATAAATATTTGAATTTTGAAGCAAAAAGGATTTTCATTATTTGTGTTTTTTGTGTTGTTGTTGCTGCTGTTGTTGTTGCTTTTGTTGTTGTTATTGTTGTTGTTGTTGTTGTTGTTGTTGTTGTTGTTGTTGTTATTATTATTATTATTATTATGGTACCATATCAAAAACAACAACAACAATAACAACGACGACGACAACATCATCATCAACAACAACAACAGAAACAGCAACAACAACAACAAAAACAACAACAACAACAACAACAATGTTTCTCTTGTTGAATTATGAGAATGTTTTGGGTTTTTTAATGAAAGAGGGTGATGAGAGAAGATACAAAAATTGGTCTTCACAATCTGTATACCATTTAAAGTGTATGATTAGTGGCGTCATTGGCCTAGTGGTTAGGCAACCGGACTCGCAATCATGAGGTTGTGGGGTTGGGGGTTCGAGCCGCGGGCCCGACATTGTGTCCTTGGGAACGGCACTTTACACGAATTATCCTCACTTCACCCAGGTGGGAATGGGTACCCGGCCATAGACAGCGAAAGATTTTTGTCAGTATGTTAGTGTTTTAGCGCCCATAAATGGCTGCTTGCACTGTATGCTTCCCAGGAAGTTGAGTTTGTTTCAGAATGCTCTCAGGTTTGCTGGGGTGATAGTATAGATTTTGAAGCGCATAGAGCTTGTCGTTGAGCTGGGATTTGCGCTATACAAATGCTATCGATTATTATTTATTATCTTTTATTAACCCTTATTTTATAGAAGACCCGCACATTGACCCCGCAGTAGTTTTAGAATAAGAAAAAAATTAATAATGAGTTGACCTATTTTTTCCCAGTCATTAATTTATTGCACTGCGCCATCGACTACAAAAAGAATGGATTGTAT
>NW_004798744.1:3639-5702 GCF_000002075.1 Aplysia californica | reverse complement strand
TGTGTGTGTAGAGGGGGGACGGGGACGGAGGCAGTCTGAAAGAGAAAGGAGCAAAGGACACTATCAGCTTTGGTGTAGCGCTCACATGCTCATTCGCTGTCGTGTGCAGGAGATCTGAGTTCGATTTTCGAGTGGGGAACATTTTCTTTACAAGACAGCGTCTGGGTCTTTCTGCTGGGACATGTATGTCTCTTAGTCCGGACTGGCCGGATTTAGACAGAGTTCTAAAAAATCTAAATTGTGTTGATGAGGGTGTAAAAAATAATTAATGTCTTTATGAATTTAAAGAGGGAAGGGAAAGGACTAGGAAACTTAATAAACGAAAAAAGAATAGAGATACAATTCAGGGGAGTGGGGGATGAGGGAAGAAAAAATAGAGAGAAACAAGAGTATAGAAAAAGTGTGCAGAGCTAAAAAAAAAAATAATAAAACGATGCAAGACAGACAGACATACAAACAGACAGGCAGACAGTCAAACAGACAGACAGAAAAGACAGACAGACAGACAGACCGACAGACATACAGACAGACAGACAGACAGACAGACAGGCAGACATACAGACAGACAGACAGACAGAGGTGGCCGGGGAGACAGAGGGAGACGGAGAAAGGGAGTAGAGCTTGAAAGAATTGGGGGAAGGGGTGGGGGGGAGGGTAGAGAGGAAAGGAAGGCAAGAAGACAAAAAGAGGAAAACAAAGAATAAGAACAGTTGGAGAACATGGTAAAAAAATGTTGTGTATATATAGAAAGAGGGGTGGAGTAAAAGGGGGGGGGGGGGGGGAGGGGGAAGAGTGAATGAGAGAAAATAAAAGGAGAATAAAGGGAGGAAGAAAGGAGGGGATTTGGGGGATGGGGGCAGAGTACAAAGCCCACACACAGCCAAACAGACAGAACAGACGTAAGGCCACAGAAGAATTGATAAACTCGTGTTCGTTAAGTGATTTCTGCTGTAGCTCGTCATTCTGACAAACAAAGTTATGCGCCGTCTGTGTCTCCAGTCATTATTTGGCCGCCATCTTAATTCTCTAATCCCCCGAGACAAAACGACGGGCGCGGACGAGAGGGATCACAGACTCGACTACAAAACTAACGGGCGATTTTTATTACATTACAGGTATCGAGTCCAATGGTTGTAGTTGTAGAAGTTTCGAGTTGGGGTTATAGTTTTTGGAGTTGAGTTTTGAGTTTCAATTTTTCAATTTTGAGTTCGGAGGTTTGAGGTTTGAGGTTTGGGGTTAGACGTTTGGGATTTGTGCCTTGAGCTTTGGGCTTGGGGGGTTGTGGCTTGAGGTTTGAGGTTTGAGTTTATGTTTCGGTTCAAATTTGAGTTTTGAATTTTGAACATTTTTGATCCTCTGGATACAAATAACTGGGAATTGTAAAAACATGATTTGTGTCGTTTTCAGTTACCATTTGATCCAAGACTGGCTCGAGTAACATTGTGCTGGGGCTAGTTTTTGTGATGTAGCAGTTAGGCGCTTCGCTGTCGAAAGCAATAGACCTGAGCTCAGTTCCCGTGTGGAAGAGAATTTCATCGAGTTCTCGGTCATTATGCTGGGATGTTGTAACCCTTTCAACCTGGGTTGACCCTGATAGGCAGCGTCGAAGTGGCCAGCCTCCTAAAAGATCTAAATTGTGTGGATGGGAGCATACAGCTACATTAAAATGTTCGTATCACTCTTAAATTGCAGCAGATATAGGGCTGTCTATAATTTAGCTAAATTTGATCATTTTTGGCATAATTTCTGATTATTTTCCTTTGTCATTCTTTGGTAAAATTCACAGAATCGCATAATTTCACATTTTTGGGATCAGTTTGCATAATTTCAGAATTTTTCTTGCGTAAATCGACGGGGACAGATAGGGTTGTTTGATTACGGAAATGGTGGGGGGAGGGGGGGGGACTTTGGGCATTCTTCTTGCTATGCTTTGATATTTATGGTACCTTCACGGTCCCTTCCATCCTCTTACCAGATGTCGCCAGCTGCATGTTTGAGGACGTATCAATGCCTCTGGTTTATTCTTTTTTGTGATCTCTGTCTTTTCTCTCACCCCCACCCCC
>NW_004798744.1:1426-3236 GCF_000002075.1 Aplysia californica | reverse complement strand
TTCTCTCTCTCTCTCTCTCTCTCTCTCTCTCCCAACATCTGTCGTATTCGAACCTGATCCCTTCGCCTCCGTCACCGTCACCGTGGCCGCCGCCGTGGTATCGTAGTTTGGGCCAATCTGTCTGTATGTCTGTGTGTCTGTCTGTGTGTCTGTGTCGTGGTGTCGCCAGGGTAGACAGGCGCTTGTCCGACCAGATGGCTCGTCTCCTGTCATACGGAGACCCCCGGCCCTTCCCGTCTCACGCCGCAGAAGTAGGACGCGGACAGAAATGACAATATCAGTGTCTGTTGTTTTTTAATTTTTGTAGTTTTAGTAGAGGTTTTACGGCGCTCGCAACTGTATAAGGTTATATGAGTGCCAATATCAATGTATGTTTTGTTTGGGTACACATTTTATGGGGGCCCTCCCAACTGTATTCGATCAAAGCAGCTCACGGGACACATTAAACATCAAATGTTAAACATTATTTAAAACTAATGGGGGTTTTCAAGTTTGTTAGGAATTGATTTTGAATTTTGTCCAGGTGACGGCCGAATCCTACTCTTATCGATTTGGGACCACCAAGGGATCTTTGACTGGCCTTGTCCGAGAAGGCTAGGTGTTGAATCTTACCTACCACAAGATCAGGGGTGTGGCCGAAAGACAGTAGTAAGAA
This sequence comes from Aplysia californica, assembly GCF_000002075.1. Taxonomy (NCBI): domain Eukaryota; kingdom Metazoa; phylum Mollusca; class Gastropoda; order Aplysiida; family Aplysiidae; genus Aplysia; species Aplysia californica. The sequence goes on along the minus strand of NW_004798744.1, from coordinate 2,581 downwards.
GGGGCCAAGGAGTAGCAGCAGAAAGGCTGCAGAAAGAATCAGGAGCCAAGAGGAGGGGGCTAACGAGGTGAGGGAGTGGGGGCAGAAAGCGGAGATTATGGAGACTAAAACAGACAAAAAGAATATTGTTAGAGAGCAGAAAAGGAGTTGAAAGCAGACATTTTAGAGAAGAAAATGTCCCGTCGTTATCCGGATTCGAACCCGGGACCTTTTAAATGAGCGGCGAACACCTTTACCTCTCGACCACGACACCCCCTGGCCTAAAACTATGTAAAGTTCTGACATTTTTGGCCGGTTTGAGTTTCTAAGATCATAACCTTAAAAACCAAATTAAATGTTTTATTTGCTCTGTCAAAATCGTCAGATTATTCGGAGTCGTTATCAAGATATTCAAAGAATTGCTTTCGAAAAAGCTTGACATGATGTGAAACTCAAAATCTTTGACGTCAAATTTCTGAAAAATAGGTAGTGGCAGTGGCCTTTACGAGACCTGAGTGAAGGTTAGTATGTTTTGTTCTTTGTTTTCTTTTTTTAAAGTTGTTTTGTTGTTGTTGTTGTTGGTTGGTTGGTTGTTTTTGTTGTGTTGTTTTGTTTTTTTTTGGGGGGGGTTCTAGGGATTTTTGTGTTTACTTTGTTTCAGTCTTACCATTTTAATTCAAGGGTTTTGTTGTTTGCTTTTACTAATTTCTTTTTTTTTTTCTTTTTTTTTTAAATTCGGGTTAAGGGGGGGGGGATGGTAGGTGTTCTTTTGATGTTGTTTTGCTGATTTAGTTGTTTTCTGCTTGCTGGTTGCTTTTGTTTCTCTTGTTGTATTTTTGTTTTGAACTTTTAGGTGGAAGGGGGGGGGGTAGGGCTACTTAAGAGAGGCAATTTAAATCGAGAACAGTCAATTAGTGAAGAAAAAAGTAAGCACACATACAGAGACAAAGAGATGAGTGACAGAAAGTGCGACCTAGCGGCGACACCCACCAGCCATAAACTATGCTGGTTTGATCTATTTACCATATTATTTATGCTTTGCTATTGTATTGAATAAATTGTTTATGTACAATTTGGTACTAGTTGATATTATGCTTTACAAGAAATGGTATGGTACGATATGGTATGGTATGGTATGGTATGGTATGGTATGGTATGGTATGGTATGGTATGGTA
>NW_004798744.1:0-872 GCF_000002075.1 Aplysia californica | reverse complement strand
TCTGATGAGGAAAAACGGACACATACGTAAAAATCAACTGCGCTGCAGGTTGAAGAGCCAGTTACCGATTACTCCTGAGATGGCAGCAGAGAAGAAAAAGAAATAGTAAAATACACCCGTACTGCTTCTTTGACTCCAAACGTTCCTAAGATGTCTCTCTTTTGGAGCATATCAAGAAAGTCAAGATCAGAAGGGAGGGAAATATGACCTGGTCCATTTACGTTCTCTATGTCTTCCACCCACACAAAGATGTATTATGCATACTGTTTTAAGATCGTCTGTAAGGTGCAAAATGCCATAATGGTATGGTTTGATCTTTAGGTGGTATGTTATTAACTGGTAAGACGTAGTGTGAAATGGGACAGTGCATTATGGTTGTGTTGAATGTTATGTGGTGTGGTGTGCTGTACGGTTACAGCATTGTATGAAATATTAGAACAATATGGAATAGCCAAATACATAAACTATTTATTTTGCAAGTGCCGTAAAACTCTTAACAAAACTTTAAACAAACTTGACTACTGGACGGAAGTCTGAGATTACGATGCATCTTGGTGAAATCAAGGGCTGGTAAAATTAATGAAATCGAAGAAACCGGCATTTTTCAATTTTTACATCGAATTTTTGTTTTTTGACTTAGCACCTTTCATGTCAATTTAAAAACACATTTCTGTGTGGACATTACTGGAAAAAAATCGCTGATTAAAGGCACCAAAAAAAAAAAGTAGATTTTTAGGTACTCAGGACTATTTAGCCATGAAAGTGACAAAACTTTGGAGGCCATTTTCTCGCTTAAGTTTGCCTCTAACACCAGGCGACCCACCTCTTTCAATCGGAAATCAATTTCTATTTAATTAAGATCGATGGATTCC
>NW_004798743.1:84323-85926 GCF_000002075.1 Aplysia californica | reverse complement strand
AGTTTCTTCACTTTCATTATTTTGACGAGAGCCTGATTCCACGACGCTGCCTCACATAAGTTAACTGGCTGATTTCTAGAAGTGTTTTCTCTTCCGTCATTGTTTGCGTAAAGAGAATCACATCAACACGACAGCGGACAGAGGGAGGGTGCAAGGACGAAGCAGGACGGACAGACGAAAAAGACACAGGGAAAGGAAAGAAGGAAATACGGGCTTCCTCTCAGCAGCGCCATCCAAATACATGATATGATCTATTTCAGTGTTAATAGGACGCTAGACAACAGCTCTACATGAACCTTTCATTATAATATTTATACCCAGGTGTCCACGATGTTGTTCTAGACCTTTGTTTGTGGCATCGTGGTGGCAACACGAATATAGCCATGTAGTTAAATCGAAGAAACCGTCATTTTCCAGCCCACTGACAAATATTTTTAGATTCCCTTTTTTTTTGGGGGGGGGGGGGAGGAGGGAGCTTAATACATTTTACATCCATTTAAATTTTAAAACACATTCCTCGGAGGATTTTGACTAACAAAAGTTGATCAAAGACCAAAAAATATGTAAATTTGCAATTTCAAAGGACACTCATACTTTGGAAGCAACCAAACTTTGGGGGGCCATTTTCTCGCTAATTTTAGACTACTTTTGATACCAGGCGACCCACATGCCTCCTTCAATCCAAATATCTTGACTTTGTCTCGAGATAGAGAGGTATGTTTCATTAGAAGAAATAAACCTAAACAAGCTTTAAGATTACCGTATACCAATGACTCTATCATCATCATCATCATCATCATCATCCAGTGCCAGATCTGCGACAGACATCAACGATCATGATTCTCCATTCATTCCTTTGCTTGGATACTATTTAAAAAACTACGTTTCCCTTATCTTTCCCCGTTACCCATTTGTTTAGGTTCCCTAAGTAGGTTTCTCTGGGCCTACCCCTGCCTCGTTTGCCTTCAATTTTGCCAGTGAGAGCTAGATGTTCAAACCCTTTTGTCTATTCAGGTGTCCCCAAAAACGGCATAATTTGTCGTTTCCTGATTGTTTTTAACAGCGAGCGTCCCACGTGAGCTTCATCAAGCACGACCTCATTTAATTTCCTTTCCTTTCTCGATATTCTTAGCAGTCTCCTAAGAAACTACATTTCTGTTGCTTCTATTTCATTTTCACTATCTTTAGTGATTGTCCAGTAATAACAGCAATATAGAAGGGTTGACCATAGCATTTCAGAACTCATTTTGGTAGTCACTGAGATTTTTTTATTTTTCAGAATTGGGCTCATTTAATTGAAACTAGCCATAGCCATTGTAATTCTCCGTTTTATTTATGTGGAACATTTGGCCTCAGATGTATATTATTCTAGATATTTAAACTGTTGGACTTGTTTGATCTTTTCACCTTTGCTTATGAGATTACAAATAGGATTTGCTGCTTTTATTTATTTATTTTTGGATGTTACCATGCATTCTATTTTCTTTACATTCAACAATAATCCTTTATGTTCACTTTCTGTTAAAGCCTCCCAAAAGAGATGCCACCGCTAAACCCTCGAAAAGGGGAATTTCAGCAGCTAGTGCTCCAAATCTGAGGGCTC
>NW_004798743.1:83031-84223 GCF_000002075.1 Aplysia californica | reverse complement strand
AAAGTGAAATGCGTGGGTGGTTGGCGGGTGCTCTAGCGTGGTTTACTTTTTCTTTCCTATCAAACGTCTATCGTCCTTATCTCCCCTCCTTATTTTTTATGTTTGTTACTCCCTTGTAACACCTCGAATCTTCTGGCGTTCATATGACCTAATGCAGTTGCGAGCGCCGTAAAACCTCTACTAAAACTATTTTTTTAAACCCTGAAATGCCAAGTTATGTGATTTAGTAAGAAGCCTTTAACCAGACAGTGGCGCAGTAACAGAGGAAAATCTATCGCTTCATCTCATTAATTCATTCTAATTCTAACGTCAATCTCCCGAACAACAACAACAAAAGCAACGGCAAGAACAGCAATAAAACAACAACAACAACAACAACAACAACAACAACAACAACAACAACAACAACAACAACAAAAATAACATTGCCGTAGGCTAACAAATCGCAGTTTTTTTGGGGGGCGCCAAAATTTGTATTTGTCAAATGGACAACCTACTATAATCACACTACTTGTGTGAGAAAATCAAAGTGAAACTGTGACCAGTTGTTTTTTTTGTTTTTTTGTTGTTGTTTTTTTTTTTCTTATACACAATTAGAATTCAAATTTTCGGAAGTATTTTATTTTTAAATGGTCATGTTGCCAAAAATAACCCAAAAAACCAACCCAACTCTTTTCCTCGAAAATGCTGTTAATTTTTTTTTAAAGGCGTCTAATCTTTTTAAATGCCTCTTATCTTTTAGCGCTCATATGACCTTATGCAGTTGCGAGCGCCGTAAAACCTCTACAAAAACTAACTAAAACGCGTTTTGTCAGTTTGCGGCAGATATTATGTGGTTGCCCCGGACCTTCTGTCCGTGTGCCCACTTCTGTGGCGTCCCACCCCGCGCGTATTGATCCCGGGTCGTGCCGCGACAACAGCGGAAGGGAAGAAGGAAGCGAAAGCTACGTGACTGAACTCTGGAGGCGGAAGATGGCGCCTGGGACTCACTTGGTCGTGAAATGTCCTCCAACTTCGCGAATGACCAAATTTGCCGCTCTATGAAAGGGAAACGATTTTCGATATTAGCTGTAGGATATTCTTTTTTTTCCTCCGTTTTTAATGTTTTATCTTCTTTTTTTTTTTAAGAAGTGGGTTTTGTTTTGGGGGTTGTTTTTTTGGGGGGTGGGGGGTTAATGTGCGAAGCGTTATT
>NW_004798743.1:76479-78690 GCF_000002075.1 Aplysia californica | reverse complement strand
GGTGAAGGATAATGTGGACACTATTCGATATCGATCTTCGATACTGAAGGAGAAATTTGAATAAGCCGTTTTGGCTAGTGCCCCTAAAGGACACGCCAAGCATGAAACTTTTCTCTTACTATTTTTTTTTTTACATCAGTCAGTTAGTGGTCAGTTTTCTGAAATTGCAGTTAGGACCAGTTCAAGACGATCCCCCTTTGTCTGGACAAAAAAAGTAGTTTTCTTAGACAGCTTGTTGCCATGAACAGTGTCATTACAAGAAAAAATTTTTTTTTTTAACTTGAAGGAGGAAACTAGGAAGTTGTTATGAAGTTATAACAATATGTTATTGTTGTTGACTGATGGCTCTTAATTAAGGACGGTTTGGCGAAACTTCATGTATGTACTTGGATGATTTTATTTAAAGTTTATATATATATATAACTAAGCCTTTATCGAGGTCTGAAGTGGAATTCTGCTTTTTAATTTTATTAAGGAAAAAGAGTTGTTTCTTTGTCTCATCCCTTTAGCGATTATCGATTGGTAAATTGATGCTATATATAATACATTGAAAAAAATGATCCCATTCTATACCTCTTGATGAGCTGATGTCCTCAAGATTCAGTGTTTCAAAGAACGTTTCATCTATGTTTTCTGGTTACATACCTTTCACTTAGTTTCTTCAGTGAGCCTGCACTTCAATCTTCCTTTCCATAAAAACGGTCACACCACCATCACCCCTGCACACACACACACACACACACACACACACACACACACACACACACACACACACACATAATGCAGACACTTTACCACGCCCCCCTTTGTTTGTGGTTTTTCGTGTCTTTTTTTTACGGCCTCGCTGGCTCTTTTGTACTCACAGACTTCCTACCCTGGAGCGTAATATGCTTTCGCCAGGGTTGGAGTCAGTAACAAAGTAAAATTTGAGCTTTTCATTTTGGAGCTTTCTGGACCTAGTAGGCACATCCTGGCTTTCGACATAAGGATGGGGTTGGGGGAGGGGCACTTTGGGTTTTTGGGTCGCGGCCGGGACGTCAATCATGAAAGAAGCTTTTAACTGAAAAATGAGGGATCAAAAGTCAGTCTTACTCAGGTATACACTGAATAAAAAGCTATGTGTCGCCAATCCTCCAATACAGCTGTAAATGCTGGACAATGATTAGTTTTACTAACGGCATTGAAAAGAAAATAGTAACATCAAAAACGTGTTTCTTAAGAGACTGCTGGGAATCTTTCTTGGAAGGAATCGAAACCAAATGAGGCTGTATATGAAGAATCTCATGTGAACCACTCATTGATATATTTATAAACAATCCGTAAGAGACGAATGCGGTTGATGGGTTATTTGAATAGACATAAAATGTGTCACGACGTGGTGGAATCAGGCGCTCGTCAATTTTTTGTCATGTACAGTTATTGGTATCACCTTAAACCTTGTTCATTTGTCTTGCTTTCAATGAAAAAGTACCTATCTTTCTGGAATAGAAGTCGAGATATTTGTGATTGAAGGAGGTGAGGATACGTCGTAAAATTAGCAAGAAATGTTTGATAACTTCAACAGTTTGAGAGTCCTTTGAAGACTGAAAGAAAATCGATTTCATTCTTTTGACGAGCGCCTGATTTCACCACCATGTCTCACAAATATCTTGAACACCTTGGCCTCACCGTCTCACTGGAAAAATTGAAGGCAAGCAGGTGCCTGCTAGACCCAGAATCTGAAGAGTGTAAATGGGTAACGGGAAATGTTCAGGATAAAAGTAACGATGGCTGGTTGTTGGGTTTTTTTGGAGCATCCGAGCAAAGGAGGGAATGGCGAACCATGATCGTCGGTGTCTGTCGCAGATATTAAACCTGATGATGATGATGATGATGATGATGATGATGATGATGATGATGATGATGATGATGATGATGATGATGATGATGATGATGATGATGATGCACTCTCCCTGGAACATCAGCATTTAATTAGTTTCTCCATTACTGATAACTATTATTCGTTTCGATTTTGGATCGGATGACGAGTTCTGTTGTGGCTAGAGGGGAGAAAATATAATGCGGAGTATCGAATAGTGCGCACGGATACTGCAGACAGACGCATGGCAGCTGCTGCCGTCACAACTGGACAAAGGCCTGTAGAAAAGTGCAACAATAGAGATTGGACCGATGACCACATCGAGTGAGGAATGGTGGGATGGGTCATGGATT
>NW_004798743.1:75263-76352 GCF_000002075.1 Aplysia californica | reverse complement strand
GGGGGTGGGGAGAGGAATTGTTGAATGTTGGTAGCGGCATGAGAGGGAATGGGGATTGTCGAGTGTAGGTGGTGTGGGATGAGGGGTGTTGGTGGTGAGGGTCAAGTGTTTCGCAATTCTTTATTCATCTGCTTCACGTCTGGCTAAGTTTTCAGGTCGGAGAGCCAGCAAAATCCCTTCTCTCTACACCACTGCAACAACACATGTTTCCATTTCTGCCTTTCAAGTTCTACACCCCCCCCCTCCTCTTTCCACCCCACTTCCATCCATCCATGTCCACTATAGACCAGGCTACGCCCCCCCCCCATACACACACACACACATAGATCTAGATACCTTCACACTACTTCGCCTGGACTGTTCTATCCCTTTTTCAAGTGCACACATACACATGTATACATCCACACTCACACACGTACACATAAGTACATAAGCACACACAATCACACACTGGCTGGCACTCAGAGTTAAAACGCACACACACAAATATACACCCACCCACACAAACATACAAACACACACACACCTTTTCTTCAGCTCGCTTCTATCTTGTTCTCACCACAACTCGCACTCTAACCAACACCCTCTCATCAGTCAGTTAGGCCATCAACATACGATGTACTTCTTTTCGCTCCAACAATTCTCTATGACGCCAACCCCCGGTTTTTAGAGACTTGTTTAGACGACAACATGGATTCACGAGTCCGTGAAAAGGAGACATCCTGCTCAGAAGTTTGCTAGAGACGCCGCCGTAAGTCGTGGCTTGTTTGCCATCACGTCACCGAGCAAGCGAATTTGGCACGGCCTTCGCCGATCTTCGGTGTATTCAAATTCCCAAAGAAGGACAAATAATAATACGATCTTTTGTGCATAAAATAACCCTCGTCGTCGCCTTGTTGTATGTTGTAATGGTGCCCCCGTGTAAAAATACTATAATATGGTCGCATGTAAGGACAAGCCGGCTAACCCAGGTTTTGGGGGTTTCCAGATATCTTGATCTATACCGAGAAGGCCAATCACACACACACGCGCGCGCACACGCACACACGCACACGCACACGCGCGCGCGCACACACACACACACACACA
>NW_004798743.1:71974-73637 GCF_000002075.1 Aplysia californica | reverse complement strand
TGATCTGCAGCAAACAGTACTGCAGTTTGCCCCCTGAAACAGTGCATCTGTGTGCGGGAGTGAAAGTAAAAATTTACCGTATTATTTCTTCGTCTTTTCGTTGTTATAGTATCTATAGATCTAGATCTAAGTCTCTCTTTATCTGTGTATAATAATTATTTGTTATGAATTTCTAGGGTTTTTTTCTTGTCTACTCGTTCGTTCAGCACACTCATACTACACACACATGATAATTATAAGAATTAATCATACGGTGCCGTCTATCGTTTTTAAAATATATTGTATCATAATTATGCTTTTCTTTTTATCTATTCTTTTCCAGCGCGTCGGTCTCTTAATTTTTTTCTCCTCTTTCAGTTTCTATGGTTATCTTTTCTAAATTTCTGAAAAGAATTTGTTTTCTCGGTGATCATTTTTTCGGTGATCGCGAACAGTATGTCAAGTAGGCTACCTGTATTTTTGTTGATGTTTCTCCAAAGGGTACGGTTCCCCTCCACTCCTCCAGCCTCCCCGACCCCAAACGCATTTCTACAAACAACAATTCAAGGTTACTACAAGTATTGCGGCACGACATACAATAATATACTTCTTGTTCTTTACTCTTTACAAATTACTGGGCTTGAGACTTGAGACAATGACCTATAATAACCACCTTGGCTACAAACAGCTCATCAGTGTTCACTCGCGGTACTAGCCTGAAGGCACAACAACGCCAAATGTTGTTGGGGGGTTTGTTAAATTTTTGTTTGGCGTGTTCGATTTTTTTTTTAATGGTTCTGTTGCTTGTGGTGTGGTACTTCTGCTTCTTTTCTTTTCTCTTCTTTTCTTACTTTGAATGGTTTGGGGAGGTACAGTGGAATAATAAAGGTCATTCGTTACTTTATTATTAATGTTAACTAGAGACAAACCACCACACCAAAAAAAAAAAATTTTAAAAAATCTAACCTTTTGTCTCTTGACTTAATTCAACTGAGACCAGACAGACGGGAAGATTGTGGTTTAGAGTGCATTTGACAGATTCGCGGTCCATGTTCAAAACTAAAACTAGATCTAGATCTAGCTATAAAAAAAACAAAAAAAAACACGAAGCCCAAAACAAGCAAACCAAAAAAATCCAAAGCAGACCAAAAAATGAATGTTGTTCGTTCTTGTCTGATATAACTAACTATCGACCTACTTTACTTACAAAGGTCACGTTGAAGGAATGGAGAAAATAATTGGGAATGAGCAGATGTCGAATTATTTTATTACGCGCGAAGCACGACGAACAAAAAAACAAACCATACAAAAATATAACCAAAAAAAAAAAACCCAAACCCAAAAGGAACAACAACAAAAAAAATGGGGCTGCCCTGACATGTAATCAAAATTCCAAAAATAAATCCCCTCCCTCGTCCGGTTCAAGTCTACTTCGGAAGCTTTTCTCTTATTCAACAATTTGGCTCCTCGGACCCAATTTATCGCGGCATTTCACTGGAAAAAAGAAACCATGGAGCAAACCATGCTGTGGCCAGTGCACGCACGCATCGTAAGAGCGGTCAGTTGGCTCCATAGAATGGGCAAAATTACAAACGGTGCAATGAGAGTATTGAGGTGTGTATTCGACACAATATTTTGTCGCGTATGACGTGTGTCAGTATGTGTGTGTGTGTGTGTGTGTGAG
>NW_004798743.1:70412-71874 GCF_000002075.1 Aplysia californica | reverse complement strand
TGTGTGTGTGTGTGTGTGTGTGTGAGAGAGAGAGAGAGAGAGAGAGAGAGAGAGAGAGAGAGAGAGAGAAAGAGTATGCGTTATAATATTATAACACTGTGTGTGTGTGTGCGTGTGTGTGTGTGTGTGTGTGTGTGTTTGTGTGTGTGTTTCTAATAATCATGTGTTATATGTGTACGTAAGAGTATGTGTTCTACTAGAAGGTCCGACTTCTTTTCTTCCCCTGTTCTTTTCAATGTGTGTCTGTCTTGCTTTTGCCTTGTACGAAATTGCCGTTGAATGAAGTTATCATGACGATATTCTTCTTTTTACTAAGTTTCAACTCAAAAAGTGTTAATTTTGCCGTAATTCTAAAACGTTTTCGGTTGTTAAATGAAGTTTTTGTGTTGTTTTCTTTTTTATGTAAATGTGTTTATGCCACCTTACAGCACATTTTAAAATCAAATAATTTTGAAGGTGGGTCTTGACCCTGCCTGCCAGGAGCAACCCAGGATGAGATAAATCTGAATTATAGACCTGGAGAGTCTATACTAATACGGAATGTCCTTTGCGGGATCAGTTCTCTAATACAAACCGACGGCCAACCGATCGCCCGACTCGTCCCCTGAAAACATACATACGCGTTTGTGTTTGAGGCGACGAGTCAGGCGATTGTTTTGTGTGTGGGTGCCACGATAGCCTCTTTGCGCCTTCAATCTGGCTTTGAAACCTAGCCGATCGTGCTAATGGGCACTGGTGACTGGGTGCTTTCTTGTCGTATCTCCATTTTTTTAATCAGTGAAAATGTGACTTCTTCTTAAGGTCACTCTTTGTTAGGAACTGTTTTAACTTTTTTTAAATGGAGATACGAGAAGAAAGCACTGAGGTCTCGCACTGGTGACTGGGTATAACATTTAATATTAACTTTCCCATTTTCAAAACACACCCAAACATGATGCATATTTGCACCACTAGTCCTAGACCACCACCTGTCCCTCCTTCCATCTCTATGATGCTGTGGACGTCCATGACTGTCCAACCTGGGTGGCGTCTGGTACACCCCTCTGCCCCCCCCCCACTCTGCCACCCCGGGTATCCGTCCCCTCACCGCCCCTGTGGCTTAATGTTACTCAATTCTTTGCCTCCCCGACCCAGCACCCTTTTCACTGTCTGTTCTGCTGTCTACCTGCCTAGACGAGACGCCTCAATGCTTACTGAGAAGGGAAGGGAAGGGCCGGGAAATTCAAGAACTCGAGATTTCTCGTAGACCAACCTGTTATGCCATTCTTTTCCCCCTCAACTCTCTGCATTCTTATCTGTCTGTCTCTTTCTCTGTGTCGCACACGCATACACACGCACGCATACACCAATCTGTTATGCCATTCTTTTTTCCCCTGCTCTCTGCACGTATTTTTATCTGTCTGTCTCTTTATTTCTTTCATTCATACACAAATACACACAACTCTCTCTCTCTCTCTCTCTC
>NW_004798743.1:68708-70312 GCF_000002075.1 Aplysia californica | reverse complement strand
GACAAACAAAAAGGTGAGCAAACGAACGGGCCAACGTTTGACCAGGTGCCGTGTCCGTTGTTCCCGACATGTAGATCTAGGTCTGTGTGACCTGGCCTGTGTGTGTGAAGGATGTCTTTACTCGCACTTGACATACAAGGTGTTGTGGGTTATCTCACAACTCACCAGCCGAATGTGAGACACTGTATCGATCTAACCCCGCGGTTTTATGCAAAACAAGTCTGAAAAATGCAAACTGAACCCAAAAATGTGAAATTATGCGATTCTGTTAATTTTAACAAAGAATGATAAAGGAAAATGACCAGAAATTATGCAAAAAATAATCAAATTTTGCTAAATTATGCGGGGTGCATAACGCCCCGGGGACAAATCTATAGGTTTCACACCCTTTGGTTTTTGTTTGTTTGTTTGCTGTTTTATTGTTGTTGTTGAAAGTATGACTTTCTACCCTTACCGGTTTTGTCGTATCGGAAATGGACAGAGCAATATTGAGAAGGTTGTTAAACCCAGACAGGCTGTTGTCTTAGTGGGTGATGTCCATGCTGGAGTGGACTGGGGTGCGAGTGACTGCGGTTTGAATCCCCGTTGAGATTGGAGGGGGGCATGGTTATCTATCTCGATAGTATCTTTGCTCGGGATACGCGAGTAATTGCCTAATGATTGCGTACTTTGACTGTTTTATTTACCTAGAAGAACGTAGAATTATCTTTTGCCTGACAGACAGCCATATTTTGCCATTTTTGAAGGTTATCTTACTATTTCTACTGACTAATGCAAGCTTCAGTGTTTAGACAGAAGTTAAGTCTCGTTGGGTGGTTGGCGGGTGCTCTAGTGTGGTTTGCTCCTTCTTTCGTATAAAAGATCTATCTTCCTTTTCTCTCCTCCTCTTTTTTGTTTTTATGTCACTCTCTTGTGACACATCTTTTCTTCGGCACTTTTTGACCTTATTGTGTTTCCAGTTCCGTAAAACTCTTATTATCCTACCAATTGAAAATGTTTCGTGTTCCCGCTCGGTCATATGACCTTATGCAGTTGCGAGCGCCTAAAACATTTACCAAAAACAACCCCCCCCCACCCCCCAACAAAAACAGAACACAAAGAACTCTTATTAAAGCTGACAGACATCTAGAAGAAGTTAACTCTGAATTTTGTTCTGTCGACAACTCCATTAAAGGGCCTGCTTCTAACTACTCTTTTCGATTTTAGAACCGCAAAGGTAACGTGTGAACGCTTCACACGAAACGAGACCCCCGAAATTGTTCGCGTTCGTTTTTATCCGAGATGTTGCTCGATACCGCCTACCACAGCTCGGGAGGTGTGGAAAATATGAACAAAAAAGAAAAACAAAACAAAAAAGCAAAAACAGAACAAACAAAACAGCCCGAGAAAACTGACATGTTGGCAGGGATCGATCGAACTGCAGACCCCTGGGTTCACAGGCGAACAGTGCGCCCGTTAAGTTACTGAGCGCCAATAACTGGAGCTTTTTTGGAAGGTTTTATGACTTTTCACCCATTGAACCGAGGTTAACTGGAGGTCAGCGTTACTGAACCCGTTTTTTTGTTTTTTTACTTTGCCTCTCTCTATTTCTCTCTCTCTCTCTC
>NW_004798743.1:67347-68608 GCF_000002075.1 Aplysia californica | reverse complement strand
ACACACACACACACACACACACACACGCACACATATGGTCTTTATTATCATTTCAACAACCATTTTCTTTTTGAATCAACCTTCTTCACTTGGAGAGCAGCATCAAGCTTTCAGATTTACCATCATGAACATCATCAAATAACCCAGACTCAACAGTAACAAAAGGACGCTTTATTTTGATTATTTGCAGCATGTCATGCAAACACGATGCAGGATACAGAATGTATGTTGTGTTGCTTTTAAAAACAATAATTTCTGGTCTTGTTTCTCGTGGGACATTTATTTGAGCAAAGACCGTGTATACTGTCGTAGACAATCTTTGATTCGAGTTTACTTGAAAATATAAATAGAAAACGTCTACCGGAGTGTAAATAAATAACTAGATAAATATAGATCAATAAGAAATTCCAGAACAAACACACAGAAAATCAACTGGACGTTGTACAAGTCTGTGCATGGAACAGACGTTCGACTCCTAGATCTAGTAGGCACGCAGCTGCGTCATGCCGGTAATGGAGAGAACATGTGAAAAGTCTGCATTACATGGCGGCGGTGTAACGTTGGCGGGAACTGTAAACTTTGGGGACCACTGTCAGGTGACTCGAGATTTGAGCCAGCTCAATGTTGACTCTTTCTAGCGTTAGAGCTAGCTTTCTACACTGGCGCCAACACTTTCTGGTGTAGGCCTAGTCGTTGACTTTTGCGCTACTATCGTAGGCCTACTTAGGTGAAGTCTACAAGTGGGTGGTTTGCGAGTGTACTGGTGTGGTTTGGTTTGCTCCATATTTATTCCCTTACTCAAACATCTATCGTCTTTATCTCTCCTCATGTTTGTGTTTATTACTCTCTTCTTGTAACACCCCTAATCTTCGGCGCTTATGTGACCTTATTGTATTGCAAGTGCCGTAAAAACTCTTACAAAAAATGTTGATATGTACTTGACTTCAGATTCATTAATAATTATCAGCGTTAAGTTTTTCACGATTTAATATAAAACTCTCTGCCTATTTGATGTTGAAGAAAAATGTAACCCATAATATGTAACTACATAAACCAGTACTATGCGTTTATTTGTTTGTTTCTGTAACACATGTTGAAAAATAAAAGGTAATTTAAAAAAAAGAATCAGAGGAGAGTTCACACCAAAATGCAAGTCACGATTTCAGCAGAGCAATAACTTGCATTGCATGTAGATCTATGTCTCACACAAAGAAGCCGGAAATTTCATTTTGCCTTTTTGTATTGACCTACGCCTCCCCCC
>NW_004798743.1:65471-66639 GCF_000002075.1 Aplysia californica | reverse complement strand
CACACACACACACACACACACATACTCACACACACACTCACACACACAGACACATGTACACATATGTGTGCACACACACACTTGCACGCACACACATGCAGCCTTACAATTACATGCATAATATAAATGAGCAGCAATATAAATAATAATAATCTTAATTAAGCTAGATCTAGATACATACTTAAAGTTAATGGTATTCGGATGCATGCTCTAAGGTCATGATATATATTATGAATACTTAGGTACCAATACGACCTGCCTCGTGCCATTCTGGCTGTCCGAGTTATTTTGGTTCTGTACAAGGTTTAAATGCCCAGTTCCCATTTTCTGTTAGGTCTCCCTCTTCCTCTCTTGCCTTCTGCCTTAGCTTCCAGAATAATAATGTAAGCTTCCTAAAGCTAATAAAAATGGGTTGGTAAATTCAAAAAGTATCAAAATACTAAAAGTAAAATAGATCTACGCATTTTCTTCACAAATGGAAATGTTCAGCAGAAGCGACAAGATTATATTTTTTTATTTTCGCCCCGAACTCTTTCAGACTGACGATACGTTGGTGCTAATTTTGTACACCAGTCAAATCATGACTTTAATAAAGTTGTAGACTAATACCAGATGCGCACGACCAATCAAATTCGTTCGATTTAGTCGGGGGCCAGCCAGATTCACCTTCAAAGACTACCATTTTGACACAATTTAACCGAATTCGACAGTGATCCTCTGCCGAATCAAACATGTTTGGCTTTCAAGGTCATGAGCCGAAGCGGTCATAGTGTGCCAAAAAAAATAATTAAAAAATTATAGCTTTTGACTTTCCATGCAGGAAAATCTGCATGACCTGGACTCAAATTGGTGAAATCTGATTGGCTGTGTACACTTCTTTGCCTCAGAATTACGAAATTCTATATCTGACATTTTTAGCCGTTTCGAGTAACTATGGCCATGTGTCAAAAACTAAGCTTTCTTGGTAACTGGTAACTCTAATCAAAGTGCTAGATCCATGTCGAGTCGGTTGTGTCCGTATCAAAAGGGTTGCCTTTTCATCATTATTAATAGAGGGAAATCGAGCTGACTTCGACTCAATTCGATGAATCTGATTGACGACAGTACAGTGTGCAGCACAGCGTACTGGTAAGCTGATTGCGTGGCTGTTGAGAAACACTCACCACGG
>NW_004798743.1:61588-65371 GCF_000002075.1 Aplysia californica | reverse complement strand
CTCTCTCTCTCTCTCTCTCTCTCTCTCTCTCTCTCTCTCTCTCTTCCCCCAATGTTTCTGTCAACCAGCCTCGACTTTAAAAAAATCTTCTTTCACCCTGCCCGTCATGACACTTATGGCGTCCGTCAATGTTTCGTGTGTCCTTTTTAGCCAAGTTCAAATCAATCATTCCCAGTTAAGTCTGTTTTAGATTTAGATGGACGTTTAATTGGAGACCACAGGTGGTTTGTTGGACTGTCACTGGTAGGTCCTACATGTCCCACTTCTCATCTTTCCTTCAACCCTTTCAGTCCGGCTTTTCTAATTTTCCCCCAAATGACAGTGTGACAATCTGCTTATCAGTCTTCGAACGAACGTAACAATAATTGGAAGTCTGACATCCCATAATATGCCTTATTATAACGTTCAAGCTGACAAAGGGGCGTTTGTGTGTGGTTGGCGGGTGCTCTGGTGTGATTTGCTTCTTCTTTCCAATCAAACCTCTATGGTCCTTATCTCTCGTCCTTCTTTTTGTGTATACTACTCTCTTGTAACAAATCTATTCTTCGGCACCTATATGACCTTATTGTGTCGCAAGTGCCGTAAAACTCTTCCTAAACTGACTGACCTACTCCCTGTTCTTTTCTTCAATCTTTTCTGTCTGGCTTCTCTTACTCTTCCCCAACAATTAATGATAGTTATTGTCACGATCTGCTTATCTTTCTTCAAACGAACACGTAACAATAATTGAAAGTCTTACCTCTTAAATGTATTATCATAACGTTCACGCTGACAAAGGGGCCTTTGAGCAGTTTTTAACGTCAAATTTCTCGAAACTAGACAATGAGCAGATAAAACTTTGTAATTCTAGAGTTATAGCGACTCAACATGACCAATTTGTGTTGCAAGTGCCGTAAAACTTTACTCTTTACACAGACAACAGAAATTCGACACCTCACCGTACCACGTACCACCTACACCAGTCACTCAGATCTGGAGAATGTGAGACCTATATCCCGGACCCAAATTCCCAGAGCCAAACTTCCCGAACGAACCCAACCTCCCCCCTCCAATCTTAATGAACCTATTAACTTGGTGTGCAAATCCCCCGGTACATTTACTGGCGGCCCGAGGCAAACCTTTTGGCCCTGGTGGAGGCCTCTCGGGGTTTGTTCAACAAACTTTGCTGGCCGTGCGCGCCTTGCGTCAGCGGAATGATGGTGTGCTTGTGTGCGCGTGTGTGCGCTATCTCCGTATTGAACCAATCCGAGTGGAACAAAAGGTCCTTAGTGTAACAGTAAAACCTGAATTAATTTAGTTTTCGTTTTTGTAAGATTCTAAGATTATTTTTTTTGCGGTGTTTTCTTTTTTGTAAGAGTTTTGCGGCACTTGCAACACAAAGGTTCATATAAGTGCCGAAGATTAGAAGGTGTTACAAGAGAGTAACGGGATGTCCCTCCTACAGGCCAATCGCCTTGCTTCAGTCAGACGCCTGCATCTCCCCGCGACACCCACCGGTACAAGCGGGAGAAAAAAAGAAAAGTAAAGTTAAGCAAAGTACAAGAGAGTGAGTAACAGACACAATTTAAAAAAGGAGGAGAGATAAGGACGATAGATGTTTGATAGGTCAGAAGGAGCAAACCACACCAGAGCACCCTCCAACCACTCACTTGCGGTGTTTGCAACACAGTTATGTAATATATATGTGCCGGAGATTAGAATGTGTTACTAGGCCCTAGAGGGTAAAATCATCGTCATCATCAAGTGTCAGATCTGAGACAGACATCGGCGATCATGGTTCTCCATTCCTTCCTTTACTGTGGTGCTCTAAAAAAGCTACGTTATCCTGAGCTTTCCCAGTCAGCCATCTGTTTAGGTTCTCCGTGTAGGTTGCTCTGGGTCTAGAGGGTAACGTTCAAAGAAAAGGAGGAGGAGAGATAAGGATGATAGGTGTTTGATAGAAAAGAAGGAGCTAACCACACCAGA
The DNA here is from genome assembly GCF_000002075.1 of Aplysia californica. Classification (NCBI taxonomy): domain Eukaryota; kingdom Metazoa; phylum Mollusca; class Gastropoda; order Aplysiida; family Aplysiidae; genus Aplysia; species Aplysia californica. The sequence goes on along the minus strand of NW_004798743.1, from coordinate 63,406 downwards.
GCACCCGCCAACCGCCCACTATATCCCTGTGTTGAACCAATCTGATTATACAGGAGGAAATAAACCATAGACTTGAGTTTTATATTACCCTAGGCCGCTCTTTGCTCTCCATAAACGTTTCGCTAACTGCGCTGATGCTCATAATAGGCGCCTAAATGAAGGGCAAAAACCACCAGTTTCGTCATAATTGAGTGTGTGCACGACCTTCTCCCTCCCCCCCCCCCTTTCTCCCCGTTTCCCCCTACATTTAGTTCCAAATAGAGTTCAAATGGTGCTCGTGGGTAGTTGGTGGGTGATCTGGTGTGATTTGCTCCTTCTTTCCTATCAAACATCTATCGTCCTAATCTCTCCTAATTTAGTGTGTGTTTGTAATATCTTGTAACACCTCTAATCTTCGGCACTTATATGCTCTAATTGTGTTGCAAGTACAGTAAAACTCTTACTAAAACTAATCAGTGGGTCTCTCCATGATGAACCGGAAATACGTCAAACTGCGTGGTCTAGGAAGCCATGTACATGTGTAATTTAATACAAATCTATGGTTTGATCTCAGTCTTGCGTCAGCGGAAAGAATGATGGTGCGCATCTGTGCGCTATCTCTGTATTGAACGAACGTGATTACTTCAGTAAAACCTGCGACATAATTCTGTTTGCCTCTTATCGTTATTGGTTTGCAGTCGTCAGAGGGTGCTACTGGTAGATGGGTGGTTGGTGGGTGCTCTTGTGTGGTTTGCTCCTTCTTTCCTATCAATGGCCCCTCATTTTCTTTGTGCGCCACTTTCCAATTTCTAGTATCATCTCTAATCTTCGGCACTGGTATGACCTAATTAGGCTATTGTGTTGCAAGTGTTTATGCACCCCGCATAATTTAGCAAAATTTGATTATTTTTGACATAATTTCTGATTATTTTCCTTAATCATTCTTTGTTGAAATTAACAGAATCGCATAATTTCCTATTTTTGGACTCTGTTTGCATAATTTCAGAATTTGTTTTTGCATAAACCGCGGGGACAGTCTTACTGAAACTAAAACAACTAAAACATTCAATCAGCCCACATGCTGACACATTTCACAACGACTGAAGTGGGTCGCAGCTATGACAACCCGCATAAATTTATGTGTGTATAAGAAATTCATGCCAAACGCGCACGCATATTTCTTTCTTTTTTCTTTTTTTTACGTAATACAGGTAGGGAATTATAAGCCTTTGTAGTTTGCCAATTAGCAGCCTTGCACCCGCACTCGACATGACCTAGACTTGCATTTTAAAAACATTATATCATATTTTGTACTTTATATCGATTTAGTAATTCAGGGGAACCTTTTGTTCTCACACACAGCACAATTTACCGAGCACATGTACATTATGTCTGCTCCACGTGAGGCTGAGACTGTTTCTTGCCGCCCCCCCCCTCCTCCCCCCACCCCCAGGGCAGTGCTACTGACTGAAGTTGTCTTTAGACCATGCCCAAAGGGGGGATATTAACATATACTTATACACAGTAGAATTGTAAATGGGCTGATTTATCAATGATTTATCATACTGTGCCGGAACAACATAGGGGGAACTGTTGCTTTTTCTTTCCTCATCCATACTATCGTCACTTTTCCTCTATTTCTTTTGTATATTAGTCTCTTTCTTGTGAACTGCTATTTACGGGGTGCCTTGATAGTCGAAGCAGACTTTGTGCTGTTGAGGCTAGGGAGGTGAGCTGAGTAAACTTGATTTCCCGTTTGGACATCTCTGTTGACTTCCACCCCTTGGCGTTCATATGACCTTACATGCAGTTGCGAGCGCCGTAAAACCTTGAACCCCC
>NW_004798743.1:56904-58175 GCF_000002075.1 Aplysia californica | reverse complement strand
GGGTTGGATGTATTTAGCCCTTCACAAGGCATCCAAAAATAGTTCGGGTATCCTCGACTCTTCAGAAAAATGTGGGCGTTGTGGGACGATGAGGTTTCAGGTAGCCTACCCCTCCTGCATATCTTGACACGGGAGTGGTTGGATGGAGGGCATCACAAACTTGTGGGTGCTACTTCTTTTCCTTCCTCGGGCTGTTAATTTCTGTCTGTCTGTCCTGCTTTATGCTTTTTACCTGCACTAAATGCCCGTGATTGCGTCTGTTTGTGCGCTTTTTGTGTGTTTGTTTTTGCGTGTTTTGTGTGTGTTTGTTTGTTTGTGCGATTTTTGTGTGTTTGTTTGTTGTTTTTTTTTAACAGAAACTCAAACGCAGACGCAATACCGCTTGAGGCCGATACAAAATCAGATGTTTGCGATACGTGTCTGTGATGTTGTTGCATTTCTGGCCCTCTTAGAATGCGAAAAAAAAGAGTCAAATTTTCATTGCCACTCGCTTAAAATTACGAGGTTGAAGTGCAGGCGTTTGGACTGGCATGTTCACCATTCAATATTTTTATCCTCTGTGTCTATCCTTAGCCAGTGGGTGGTTAGTGGTTGGTGGGTGCTCTGGTATGGTTTGCTGCTCCTTCTTTCTTATGAAACATCTATCGTCCTTATCTCCCCTTCTTCTTTTTTATGTTGTGTTACTCTCTTGTAATACCTCTAATCTTCTGGCGCTCTTATGGCCTTATGCAGTTGCGAATGCCGTAAAACCTCTACTAAAATCAAAACTACCCTTAACCAGTGGGTGGTCGGCTGGTGCTCTGGTGTGGTTTGTTCCATCTTTCTTACCAAACATAATATATCGTCTTTGTATCTCCTTCTTCCTTTCTTTGTATGTTACTCACTAGCAAAACCTCTAATCTTCGGCACTCATAATATGACCTTATTGTGTTGCAAGTGCCGTTAAACTATAACTAAAACTGTACTCAGCCTGTTCTTTCAGTGTTGTCCCCCCCACCCCCCGGGGGTGATTGCCTCATCTCTGATTGTACTCTTGCAGTTGTTAGTTGGTCTACCTCTTCTTCTTTTTTCCGTTTGGTCTCACTGCAGTACCATGTCTAATAGGGAACATGGGTGGTCGGTTTGTGCTCTGATGTGGTTTGTTCCATCTTTCTTATCAAGCATGTATATTTTAAACAAATCTTTCCTCCTTCCTTTCTTTGTATGTTACTCTCTAGCAAAACCTCTAATCCTCAGCTCTTATAATGAGGAGGAGGAGGTGGAAATGTGAG
>NW_004798743.1:54219-55809 GCF_000002075.1 Aplysia californica | reverse complement strand
GTACACTGCAGAACCTGCAAACATCAACAAATACATTTTTTAAAAAGTAGGCCCTGCCAATGGCGCCCTCCAACTACCCAAAAGAGCATTGAAAAACAATGCAGCCAGACAGCCAGCCAGCCAGACAGAAGCAACAAAGAGAAACAAAGAAGTATGTCCTGATTGTGGCATCCTCCAACCACCCGTTGTTTAGGGGCAGCTCGATTGCAACAAAAACACTAGGGCCTGTGAAATCTGAGAGATAGCGGCGTACCGACTGTCACAAACAGGTGAAGATAAAAGGTACGATATCTGTGACTGAAAAACATACGTACACATTAAGGTAGAGTCTATGTTCTCTCACGTTTGGGAACGTATACAAGCTGTCTACGTTCTCTAATGTTGGTAGACAACCTAAAAATAGCTCGCTCACTCTGTCTAACATGGAAACGAGCCGACAATGCTTACACTTTATTTTCGCAAACTATTTACTTTTGCAAAAGAGTTCTTTCTCGCGAAATTAAAACGCGCGTGAAAATACAGCTGTCTGTCTTCAGTACCGTATCTTGCCTCTACAGCGACGTTAAACCCCTAAACCTAACAACTAACCAACACATTCTCTCATCCTATCGAGATTGCACACAGGATGTATTACATTGTTTTCTAAATTCAAAAGAGGGCTCAAGAACTGATACTATTAAGATAAAAAAAAAACTCTGGACCGTACGAGATAATCAGACATTAACCATCACAGTACCGTGGATCCCTATCTGTCCATCTAGTGAGTCAGAAACGAGGAACTGAGAGAACGGTTTTTAAAAATCAATTAAGATTGTATATATTTTTAAGGACCCATTTTTTAAAAACCACACACGAGAGAAATTCCCGTCCTTCCTGTTCGTGTACAATCGGTGACAATTCCACGCTGCGGAAGATGTTCTATACCTGATATTCTGTGAATGTTGAGGAGATAGAAACCAAGATTTGTTCTACTTGATCTTCTGAATGATGCGGAGATAGGAACCAAGATTTGTTCTACATGATATTCAGAATGATGAAGAGATAAGGAACCAAGAATTGGTCGCACCCCCCACCTTTCGTGTGTGAGGATTGACTTGTTAACATTATGGGACACTCGGCCCCGTGTTGGATATTTGAGGCCTTTTTGTGTCTACTTTTGGTCGGGGGAGCCTGTTCCCAGGTCGTGGTGGACAATGGCGAGGAGTCTGTGACTGACCCCTCTGACGTCAGTACTGTGACGTCATCGGGCGTGCCGGGAGGGGTTGAGGTGACGACTGCCAGAAGTTCGGTGGAGGAGAATTCGACGACGGGTAGGATTGTGTTTTTTGTTTTGTTTTGTTTTTGTTTTTGTGCTGGTTGTGGTGGTGGTTGTGGTGAATGATGATGATGATGATGATGATGATGATGATGATGATGATGATGATGATGATGATGATGATGATGATGATTGTGGTGGTAGTAGTGGTGATGATGGTTATGGTGGATGATGATGGTGGTGATGATGATGGTGATGGTGGTGGTGATGGCGGTGGTCATTGAACATTGTGATGGTGATGGTGGTGGTGGTGGTGATGGTGATAATGATGGTTA
>NW_004798743.1:50408-52954 GCF_000002075.1 Aplysia californica | reverse complement strand
CCTCCCTCCCACACCCCTATCTCTCTCTCTCTCTCTCGAGTTCACGAGGACCTAAAAACATTAACTGCCCCCTACTCATACATGCGGAAGTCGTTATCATATTATTAACATTTGGGTGCTAGTCCATTTCCTTGATTCTCATCTCGCTGACATACCAGCCCAGAAGGTTAATGAGTGCTATCTCGCCTCGACACGGTTCAAACTGTGGGTGGTTGGCGGGTGTTCTGGTGTGGTTTGCTCCTTCTTTCCTATCAAAAGCTATCGTCCTTCGCCCCCTTCCTTCTTTTCTGTGTTTGTTACTCTCTTGTAACACCTTTGGGTGGTTTGCGGGTGCTCCGATGTGGTTTGCTCCTTCTATTCTATCAAACATCTGTCGTCCTTCTCTCTCCTCCTCCTTGTTTGCGTTTGTTACCCTCTTGTAACACCTCTATTCTTCGACACTTATGCGACCTTATTGTGTTGCAAGTGCCGTAAAACTCTTACTAAAACTAAACGGTTCACACCCCTCGGAGACATGCACCATCCACCCTTCAAATCTGTGGTTGGCGGGTGCTCCGATGTGATTTGCTGTTTTGTACTTTGCTATCAAACATTTATCATTCTTATTTCTCCTCCTTCTTTTCTATGTGTATGTTACTCTCAAGTAGTACCTTTGATAATCGACACTTACTGATCTATTTGTGTTATAAGTGCCTTAAAACTATCTCCTAAGGTGGGTGGTTGGCGGGTGTTCTGGTATGATTTGCTCTTTCTTACCTTCCTATCTAACATCTATCATCCTTATCCCTCCTCGTTCTTTTCTCTGTATGTTACTCTCTAGTAACACCTTTAATATTCGGTACTCAATGACCTATTTGTGTTACAAATGCCGTTATAGATAGCATTTGTATAGCGCAAATACAGTACCCGCTCAACAGCAAGCTCTATGCGCTTCACAATCTATACTATTACCCCAGTAGACCTGAGAGCATTCTGAAACGAACTCAACTTCCTGGGAATCATACAGTGCAAACTGCCATTTATGGGCGCTAAAACACTAACAAACAAACTGTGGGTGGTTTGCGGATGCTCTGGTGTGGTTTGCCCCTTCTTTCCTGTCAAAAACTCTTGTCCGTCTCTCTCCTCCTCCCTTACTCTCTTGTAACACCTCTAATCTTCCGCACTTACATGACCTTTTTTTTTGGTTAGTACGGGGTTTTACGGCGCTCGCAACTGCATAAGGTCATATGAGTGCGCCATGACTTTATTGTGTTGCAAGTGCCGTAAAACACTTACTAAAATTAAAATTAAAGACCTGAGAGCATTCTGAAACAAACTCAACTTCCTGGGAAGCATACAGTGCAAGCTGCCGTTTATGGGTGCTAAATACTAACATACAAACAAACGAACAAACAAACCATCCAACCAACCATCCATCCATCCGACCAACCAACCAACTGACCAGCCAACCAACCAACCAACCAACCAACCAACCAACCAACCAACCAACCAACCAACCAACCAACCATCCATCCATCCATCCATCCATCCATCCGACCAACCAACCAACTGACCAACCAACCAACCAACCAACCAACCAACTGACCAACCAACCAACCAACCAACCATCCATCCATCCATCCGACCAACCAACCAACGAACCAACCAACCAACCAACCAACCGACCGACCAACCAACCAAACCAACCAACCAACCAACCAACCAACCAACAAACAAACAAACAAACAAACGAACCAATAAACAAACAAAGTGACGGTTTGGTGTTTTGTTCCCCCTCTCCTCCTCTCCCCCCCCCTTCCCCCCGTCCTCAGTTGACCGAGACATCGATGACTGCTGGAGCGACCCGTGCCAACACGGGGGTACCTGTGTGGATGAGATCAACTCTTACACCTGTCGGTGTCCGCCAAACTACAACGGCACACAGTGCGAGAGAGAGAGAGAGAGAGAGAGAGAGAGAGAGAGAGAGAGAGAGAGAGAGGGAGTGAGAGAGAGAGAGAGAAAGAGAGAGCCCGCTTCACATGAATGTCTCACTCACTCATTCAATCAGTCACTCAATCACACATTCACTCACTCCCTCACACACTCATTCACTCTCTCACTCACTCATTCACTTACTCACTCACTCACTCACTCACCCAGTCACTCACTCACTCACTTTTTCCCTCACTCGCTCACTTACTCATTCATTCACTCACACACTCATACACTCATTCAGTCAATCACTCACTCACCCATCCACCAACCCAGTCACTCACTTTTTCCCTCACTCGCTCACTTACTCATTCATTCACTCACACACTCATACACTCATTCAGTCAATCACTCACTCACCCATCCACCAACCCAGTCACTCACTTTTTCCCTCACTCGCTCACTTACTCATTCATTCACTCACTCACTCATTCACTTATTCAGTCAATAACTCATTCACCCATCCACCAACCCAGTCACTCACTCACTCACTCACTCACTCACTCACTCACTTACTTATTCATTTACTCACTCACTCACTTACTCACCCACCCACTCACACCCCCCCTCACCCA
>NW_004798743.1:48650-49693 GCF_000002075.1 Aplysia californica | reverse complement strand
AGAGAGAGAGAGAGAGAGAGAGAGAGAGAGAGAGAGAGAGAAATGTTCAAAGACAAAAAGGCCTTGCGTCTTTGATGTAGTGGTGAGGCGCGTTGCGTCACACACATAAGACCCAAGTTCGATTCCTGTGTGGGGATACATTTTATCAAGTGTCTCAGACTTTCTTCAGGGAGGATTTTGCGTCCCTCGCAATCTTGGTTGGTTCTGGCAGGCAGGGTTAAAGTCCACCTCATGATCTAAATTGGTCGCTTTTAATTTTAAGCTCAAGGGGGCTATCCCGAAAAATGCTGATTTGAGAAAATCGAAGGTAAAGCTTTTGCCCCTTGTGCAGTTTCTTTAAAAGACAAGGAAAGTTTTCTCTATAACCAAAGAAATATGCACACCAACGAAACCAAACTTCTCCTATAGTTACTATAGTTCTCAATGCCCACTTTTGGTGTAGGTCAAGGTTTCTGGAAACCCCCAAAATCTGGGTCAGCCGCTTGTCCTTAAAAACCGACCAATTGTGTTGGTGGTGACGGAATAGTTTCATCAATAAAGACACCAAATTAATAAATTTTAATTTAAATGACTTTTAACCTCCCCTTTGCATGACCTATTTAATTTTGTGTTTGCAAGTGCCGTAAAACTGACTAACCTCCCAAACTTCCATCCCTCCCCCCTCCCCCAGACCTATACGGCTGTGATCATGTAGAACCGGTCACCCACAAAATCCAACACTTATTTGACCTGTTGGTTGTGTTACAAGTGCCGTAAAACTGACTACCCCCCCAAAAAAAACCCCCAACAACAACCACAACAACAACCCCCCCCTCCCAACAAAACATATACAAACAAACAAACAAACAAAACAAAACAAACAAAGAAATAACAACAAACAAATAAACACAAAAAAACTAACAAAAAGCAAAAAACAACAAAACAACGTTCCACTGTCCCCCAGACCTGTACGACTGTGCAGTAGAACCGCATCTTAACAACTTTCAGCCCCTACAATGACCTACAATTATTGTGTTGCAAGTGCCGTTAAACTGACATACCCC
>NW_004798743.1:45583-47282 GCF_000002075.1 Aplysia californica | reverse complement strand
CTCCTCCTCCTTTATTAATATTATCATTATTTTATTTTTTGTAAGCTCCAACGTTCGTCTAACAGAAAAAAAGGTCTACATCTGTTAAAAATATTTTCAGCAGGTCATCACCCAAGAGTTCAGTTTGTCACTGCAGTTTTCACTCGTCATGGAGTGACCCTTTTATGTTCTCAAAAAAAAAAAAAAAAAAATTGGAAACTGTCAACTCATTTCCCTGTCGCATGCCTTAATCACTGCGTTAGTTGATGTGGTGTTTCTTGTCGTAAACATGTTGTGCTATTGTTGTTGGGTTTTTTTTGGGGGAAAAAGTAGTGCTATGTCCTTGATGGGTTTTCTTTTTTTATGTTGAGGGCTAGGGTTGTAGTTGTAGGGTCCTTTTTATATGTGGCTTCTTCTGTCTGCTCCACACGCATCGACCGTCGGGATGCCCATTGAGGGATCGGGTCGGGTCGGGCCGGGTCGGGCCGGGCCGGGCCGGGCCGGGCCGGGCCGGGCCGGGTCGGGTCGGGTCTGCTAGCCAGATTGAGGGCGCAAAGCGGCTGTCGTGGAGTCGTGATACAAGCCGATCGCGTCCGACTCGTTGCCTCAAAAACAAAGGAGTTTGTTTTCAGGCGACGAGTCGGGCAATCAATTCGACCTGACCCGACCCGACCCGATCCGATCCCACCCGCAATGGGCAACCGCTATAAAGATCTGATTTTTAAATTTGTTTGTTTGTTTTTGGTTGTCAAGAACCTGTCGAGTCTGGCTTCTGCTAAAGAAAGCCACAAATGTACAAATAGGATAAATACCACATTAATGCCAGTACATTCTAATTAAATATTTTTTGATGTGAATTTTTAAGCAAACCTGTTTGTATCCATTAAAGAATCAAAGAGTCCATGAAATATTGAGTGGGTCGATGGGTAAATCAATGGGTGTTTTAAAGCTTCGATCAACTCCTCAATCAATAAATTGATCGGTCTGTTGTTCAAAGAATACATGAATAGAAGAGATGAATCAATTATTGCTTCTCAAATCAGCTGGATCGGGTAGACGTCTTTTGTTGCTGCCACAACGTCTTTTGTTCCATTTTTCTTTTTTTCTTTTGGTTTGTTTGTTTGTTTGTTCTTATGGCTGCTTTTGTTTTGTAATTTGTTTGTTTGTTAATCGATGTGAGAACATAAAATGATAGAATAATATTAATAAGCTGTTTGCATGGGTCAATGAGGAGCGCGCCCTCTCAATGTTGCCAATGCACATTGCATATTGTTTAACACAATAAAGCCAATTGTGTTGCAAGTGCCGTAAAACGCTTACTAAAGCAAGAACAAACGAAACGATAAAGCCCTACACTTTTGTTGAGAGGGTTTTTATGTGTGTGCGTGTGTTTCTGTGTCGGGGGTGGTGGTGGTACGTAGTATGTGTGCTGTGTGTTTATATATATGTGTTCTTATGTGTGTTGTTGTTTCTATCTGTGCGTGTACGTATGTGTGGTGCTGTGTGTCTATTTGTGTGTATTTGTATGTGGTGTGTGTGTGTGTGTGTGTGTTGTCCCCAGGCTACTCTGGCGTGACGTGTCAGAGAGTTATGTGTGTGTGTGTGTGTGTGTGTGTGTTTGCATGTATGATATATGTGTCTATTTGTGTGTATTTGTATGTGGTGTGTATGTGTGTGTGTGTGTGTGTGTGTGTGTGTGTGTGTGTGTGTGTGTGTGTGT
>NW_004798743.1:43853-44931 GCF_000002075.1 Aplysia californica | reverse complement strand
TGTGTGTGTTTGCATGTGTGGTATGTGTGTCTATTTGTGTGTATTTGTATGTGGTGTGTGTGTGTGTGTCGTCCCCAGGCTACTCTGGCGTGACGTGTCAGAGCGCGCTCAACATGTGCCGCACCAAGCCCTGCGTCAACGGACTGTGCGTGAGTCGTATCAGCGGCTACTTCTGTGACTGTGCGGGCACAGGTAGGTTGTAGGTGGTTGGTGGGTGCTATGTGGGTGGTTGGTGGGTGCTGCATGGGTGGTTGGTGGGTGCTTCTGTGACTGTGCGGGCACAGGTAGGTTGTGGGTGGTTGGTGGGTGCTACGTGGGTGGTTGGTGGGTGCTACATGGGTGGTTGGTGGGTGCTTCTGTGACTGTACGGGCATAGGTAGGTGCTGGGCGGCTGGTGGGTGTATCAGTGGGGTGGTTGGTGGGTGTATCAGCGGTTACTTCTGTGACTGTGCGGGCACAGGTAGGTTGTGGGTGGTTGATGGGTGTTGCCTGGGTGGTGGGAGGGTGCTCTTTAGATTAACGCTAACACATAATAAGCAGACGTGCGTCCCATCACAGCGCAATCAGTGACGATACGCACGTCACATTATGAATATATTATTATATGAGACGACTATGAATAAGAAGGACTAACTATCGAGATGGCATTTCATAAGGTATGTTTTTAAACTGATTTTAAGTTTTGCTTTCGACTTTGTACGGTATCCCTCATAATGTATTAAGGAAAAGAGTTTCAGAGCTGTGTATGCATTGTCACAATCTGTATTTGTATATTTTATAAGGATGTTGTCGGAGATCTCCCTCCCCCCCTTGTTGTTTTGCTTGTTGTTTTTATTAGGCGCTGTTGCTATTTTTGTGCCTGTTCTCTTCTTTTGCAACGCTATGGATGTTGTATTTTTATGGCTGTTAAATGTTTCTGCCGTTACAATTCTTGTTGCTTTCGTCGTTTTGACGGTGTTTCCTGACTGTTGACTTTTCCCTTACTTGTGGGAGACTAACGGTTTTTTTTTTTGGTTTTTTTTGTTTTCAATTTCGTTTTCTTTTTTGGTACCAAATTTTGTTGGGTTTTTTTTTTGGC
>NW_004798743.1:41093-42996 GCF_000002075.1 Aplysia californica | reverse complement strand
ACCAAACAAATATACACACCAATGAAACCAAACTTCTCCTATAGGTAGGGCAATGCCCACTTTTGGTGTAGGACAAGATTTCTGGAAACCCCCGAAATCTGGGTTAGCCCGCTTGTCCTTAAAGGCGATCAAATGTGGTTGGTGTGAAGCTTCTCTCAAAATGCGGGTGGATGGTTGTTGGAGGGCGCAATTGGCTGGTCTTTTTCTTTTCTTTCCCTCTGTTGTTTCTGTCTGTTTTTCTTACTTTTCCGTTTGCCCGAAGTGACAGTCACTGTGACGATGTGCTTGTCTTTACTCAAACGTACAATCTTTGTGGTTTCTCTATCGTGAAATAAACTGTGATATTTTCTTTAACGTAAAATCTAACTCCATCTCTCGTCGCTACTCAATCTTCGTGGTCTCGCTATCCAGAAATAAACTATGATAATATTTTCTTTAACGTAAAATCTAACTTCATCGCTCGTCACTACTTTTGCTTGCCAGGATGGGTGGTTGGCGGGTGTTCTGGTGTGGTACTTGCTACTTCGACCTTTCCTATCAAACAGCTTTCGTCCTTATCTCTCCTCCTTCTTTTTTTGTATGTTACTGTCTAATGACTTCTAATCTTCGGCACTTATATAATGTTATTTGTGTTGCAAGTGTCGTAAAACTCTTTCTTTCCTATCAAAAGCTATCGTCCTTCTCTCTCCTCCTCCTTTTTTCTGTTTGTTACTCTCTTGTAACACCTCTTATCTTCGGCACTTATATGACCTTATTGTGTTGCAAGTGCCGTAAAACTCTATTAAAATTAAAACCCTTATATGACCTTATTGTGTTGCAAGTGCCGTAAAGCTCTTTCTTCAAAAACTAAACAAAAAAGTAGCCTAACTCTTTGTTAAATCTAAAACTTTCCTTGCCAGGTCACACTGGCGTGAACTGCTCTGAGGACATCGACGAATGCGACAACGCTAACCCGTGCGGAGGCTTCCCGTGCTTCAACAAACCTGGCAACTTCTCCTGCGAGTGTCAGCGCGGCTACGATGGCATTCCTTGCCAGGTAGGATTGTAATTGTGCTGTCCCCGTGGTTTTATGGGGAAAAAAATCTGAAATTATTCAAACTGAGCCCACAAATATGAAATTATACGATTCTGTTAATTTTAACAAAGAATGATTAAGGAAAATAATCAGAAATTATGTTTAAAAATTCATCAAAATGTGCTAAATTATGCGGGATGCATTAAATCTCGGGGACAGATGATGGTAGTCTGTTGATTTTAGTGATGGTTATGATGGGTTTGAATCCCCCCTCCCTCCTCCCCAACCAACCTCCCTCCTCTTTCTTTGGCATGAAAAATTGGTCTGTTTATATCTGTTCGTTCTTCCTCCCTTCATTTATCTCCATTTTTGGGGTAAGTGTTTTACGGCATAAGGTCATATGAGCGCGCGAGAAACCATAAACATTTTTATTTGGTAGAAAATTTCGAATTTTGCCCCGATGGCGTCCGATCCTTACTCTCATCGATTTTGGACCACCAAGGGATTTTTAACTTTCGCAACTTGCACAAGGGACCTCCAAGATTTTTCGCCCTTGTCCGAAAAGGCTCGGTGTAGATCTTTCCTACTATAAGATCAGGGCTGTGGCTGAAAGACAGCAGTAAGAAGAAGCCAAAGGGCAGCAGTGGAAAGGCAGCAGAAAGGGTCAGGAGCCCAGAGGAGGGGGCAACAGAGGTGAGGGGAGTGGGGGCAGAAATAGAAGACGAAAGCAGACGTCAGAACCTTGATAGAGAGGAGGAAATGACATGAATCTGAAAGGAGACAATTTTAAAGAAAAAAAAGTCCGTCGCTATCCGGATTCAGCCCGGGATCATTAAATGAGAGGCGCACACCTTAACATCTATAGGCCACGAGAGCCCCTATAACTCC
>NW_004798743.1:18409-40247 GCF_000002075.1 Aplysia californica | reverse complement strand
CAACGAGTGCCTGTCCTACCCGTGCTTCAACGACGGGACGTGCATTTTGTCATTTTGTGAAAATTTACTTTAGCAAACACACTTTTTTTCCCATACTATACGGAATGTCCGTTGTTATGTCAAACAAACAAATAAACAAACAAACAAATAAACAAACGAATAAACAAATAAACAAACAAACTAATTAACAAACCACCACCATCATAATCTGTCCAGGAAATCAACGAGTGCCTGTCCTATCCGTGCCTCAACGAGGGGACGTGCACCGACGGCCAGGACAGCTTCAGCTGCGCGTGTGTACCTGGCTACACGGGCCCCACCTGTGCCGACAACGTGGACGACTGTGTCGGGCAACCGTGTGACGTACAGATTTCCGAGTGTCATGACCTGCTGAACAACTACTTGTGTGTCTGCAAGTCTGGCTTCACAGGTCGGTTGTTGATTGTTGTTGTTGTTATCCTACAAATGTGAGGCGTGCTGACGAAATGAGTTACTTCTCGCAATCCACAAATGGAGAAATTGGCCAAAAATTGACATTTGGGTCAAATTTGTAGATTTTCTATTGATGCCATATTCTTTAACTATAACCTGTCTTTTATTATTTCATACTTATAAATTGTAAAAACTTTACCTGTAAGTGTGAAGGTTGGAATCTGGAAAGTAATTCATTTTGTCGGCTCGCTTCCCAAATGTAGAATTGATTACATTGATTGTATGTCAAAAGACAGTATATGTGAGGCGGTCAAATCAGACGCTTGTCAAACAATAAAAGAAAAGAAAACGGCATTTTTCTGGGTGTTATGTAATTTTTTCAAATTTTCTTTTTGTGGCACAACACTTTTTATGTCCTTTTAAAATGCTGTTCTGGGTAGATTTTACCGAAAAACGTTAATTGAAGGCACAAGAATCCACTGTCCAAGGACTCTCAAACTTTGGAAGTCACCACACTTTGACAGTCATTTTCTCGCTAGTTTATCTCTCAAACCAGGCGACCCTACCACCTTCAATTACAAATATCTGGACTTCAGTTCCAGATAAAGGGGAGCGCGCTCATATGACCTTAGCAGTTGCGAGCGCCGTAAAACCCTATACTACATACATACATACAGATAAAGGGGTAGTTTTTTTGCCAAATGCAAGACAAATGAACAAACTTTAAGATGATATAAATAACTCTATATGCCCAAAAATTGATGAGCGCCTGATTCCACCGCGTCGTGACACATATTATGTCAAATCTGCTTCTAGCAGGAACAAATCAAATATGTAAAAAATATTTTTTTCCCATTCGTTGTCCTCGAAGAACTTACCTCAGCTGCCAGAGCTTCAAAGAGTCTTTCGGGGCATTATTACTGTTTGTTTAATCATATCTCAAGGACTCAAAGATAATATAATGTGTCAAATCTTCCTCCCTCAACAGCCTGTTAAATATCTTTTTCCTTTTTTTTCTCTCCCTTATTCACCTATCTCCAGGCACGTACCCGAACTGCCAGAACATCAACGAGTGTGACCTTCACATCTGCCAAAACGGAGGCGCGTGCCAGGACCTTCAGGGTGACTATAACTGTACCTGCCTGCCGGGCTACACTGGGAAAAACTGTTCTGTCAACATCGACGACTGCGACCCGGATCCCTGCCAGCATAATGCACTGTGAGTTTTGTGGTATCATTACGTTATAGACAATGAAAGATTTTGTCAGTATGTTAGTGTTTTAGCACCTATATGGCAGCTTGCACTGTATGCTTCCCAGGAACTTGAGGTTGTTTCAGAATGCTCTCGGGTCTGCTGGGGTAATTGTATAGATTGTGAAGCGCATAGAGCTTGCTGTTGAGCGGAGATTTGCGCTATACAAATGCTATCTTTGATTACCTATTTTTACGTTTCCTGAAAGTGACAAAGTTTTATCTGACATTTTTGGCCGTTTCAAGATACTAAGACCATGAGATCAGAAATCGAACGCTCTATATGCTCTATCAAAATTGTAAGATTATTCGGAAATGTTATCAAGACTTTCAAAGAATTGCAATAGAAAAAACGTGACTTGATGTGAAACTTAAAATCCTTGGCGTCAAATTTCTCCAAACTAGGTACTGAGCAGACAGATCTTTGTAATTCTGAGGTAGAGATTATTCACTGATTGATTGACTTTTGATTCTTAAAATTTTTAATTTTTTATCAAGAATTTATTCAAGTCAATTTTTATTCCAATTTGATTAATTTCTCGGCCTTTTCTGGGGTGGGAGGGTTGTGTTTCTTGTTGTGTACCTTTCTACTTTCTTTGTTTTTGTCTTTTTTCCTTCTCTAATGTTGTTGGGGCTGGTGGTGTGTTATTCTTGAAAAAAAAAGGGAGAAAAATCATCTCTCTGTCAATATTTGTGACTGTGCCTGAGATCCTATAGACACCATACCTTTGTTCATTCTACAAAGTCAAAGTGTTTTGTGCCCCCCGAGGCAGTGCTACTGACTAAAGTGTCTTTAGACCATTCCCAAAGGCGGGACATTTCTCGTTCTAATGCACAGTAGAATTGTAAATGGGCTGATCAAACAATGTCATGCTCATAACTGTGCCTGAACTACAACAGGGGACTGCTGCTTTTTCTTTCCTAATCCTTACTATCGTCATTTTCCTCTACTTCTTTTGTATGTTTGTCACACTCTTGTGACCCTCTATTTTCGGGGTGTCTTGATAGTCGAAGCAGACTTTGTGCTGTTGAAGCTAGAGAGGTGAGCAGAGTAAGCTTGATTCCCTGTAAGGACTTCACTGTTGACATCCACTCCTTGGCGCTCAAATGATCTTATGCAGCTGCGAGTGCTGCAAAAACTATACTAAAACTAAACTAAACTAAAAACGAACAAACGCGTTTTCCCCCAGATGCACAGACCTCGTCGCTGACTACAACTGCACGTGTCTGCCGGGCTACAGCGGAAAAGACTGCGGCACCGACATCAACGAATGTGAAGGTCACCAGTGCCAGAATCAGGCCAACTGCACGGACGGGGTACTTACTTACTTAATTACTTACTTACTTTCTTAGTTAATTACTCAATTACTTACTTGCTTTTTTACTTAATGACTTAATTACATACTTAATTACTTACTTGCTTTCTTATTTACTTACTCAAATACTTACTGAATTACTTAATTAAGCTAGTCAACAAAAATTAAGGAACATTTGAGAAAAAGTGTATAACTTCGAAAGCAAACTTCAACACGCAATGAAATTCGGTACACATTTTAATCAACATGTGTATAGCAAGTACCAAAAAAGAAAATTAAGTTATTCCATTTTAACTTGCTTAAAACGTTAATTGAGTTTGGTAGGGGTTAAAATCCCAAATCACAAAAATTGTCAAGCGGTTTCGAAGTTATTTTAACTTCTGACTGCAACAAAAACAAAACAGTTCAGATGATTTCAATAATGAGTATGCCCACCACAATTGTCCTGGCACTTAGTACACCGGCTCCTCATCGAGTTTATGAGGTTGGTGAATACTCTCTGAGGCGTCCCCTGCCACTCTGCCTACAGCGTCTGAAACAGTTGCTGCGCGTCTCCTGGAGGGGTGTGGTTGTCTCTGACTCGACGTTGCAGCTCATCCCAGAGGTTTTCTATGGGATTCAAGTCCGGACTGCAGGCTGGCCAGTCCATTCGGTTGATGCCAGCCTGCTGCATGAAGTTTTGGACAAGTAACGCTCTATGAGGTCGGGCGTTGTCATCCTGGTACACTGCATGTGGCACCATCTGTTGCAGAGTAGGTAGTGCTAATGGACGGAGTATCTCATCTCGGTAACGTATTGCAGTGAGATTCCCTTGCACTTGGTACAGAGGTGTTCTGTGGTTCAGACTGAAAGCACCCCATACCACCACGGAACCACCTCCAAAAGGCATCACTTCTCTGACGGCTTCATCGAGGAGCCGCTCTCCGGGTCGCCTCCAAACCCTGATACGGCCGTCATTGTGATGCAAAGAGAACCGGGACTCGTCGCTGAAGAGAACGTTTGCCCACTGTTGACGTGTCCATCTTACTTGGCGTCGCCAAAAGGCAAGACGAGCTGCCCTGTGTACTGGGGTGAGACGCTGGCGGACTGCTGGTCGACGTGCATTAAGTCCAAACTCATGAAGACGTCTTCGTACTGTCTGACAACTTATGTTAACACGAGTTGCCGCTCTCAGCCGTGTCCGCAATGCGATTTTCTGGAGCGTATCTCGACTGCGGAGCTTGTTTATGAATGAATCGGTCTTCTCTTGCATTAGTGGCTCTTGGTCGACCTGATCTGGGTCGCTCTTGGGCACTACCAGTGGCGTTGGCACGCTGAATCAGCCGTGAAATGACAGAAACGGACACTCGAAGACGTGTAGCAACTTGTCGGAGTGAAACACCATCTTGTACCTAAGCAATGGATCGTCCTCTGTTTACATCAGACAATTTCTGTCGAGGAGGCATGTTTATGCTTAGCCCTACAGCAGCAGAATCGTGTATCCACAGTGAAAATGAGCGAGTGCAAGTCACTAACGAGACATGAATCTTGCAATTGAAAACTGATTTTTGAGCGTTCATAATTTTTTCTGACGGTAAGAGCTAGAGAATAAAAATCGATAATTGGAAAACATTGGACCTTTTTGCCCCCTCCCCAGCTCATCGCACAGGAGTCACGTGCACTTCAAACCCTGGTGTGTACAAGCCCATTAGTCAGAGAGTAACATTTCACCAATATCTAGTTTTTCTAGTTAAAGTAAAACCTCGAAAGAATGCATGCAAATATATCACTGTTTTTACAGTACGTTCCTTAACTTTTGTTGACTAGTTTACTTAATTAGTTACTTACTTTCTTACTTACTTACTACCTTACTTACTTACTTACTTTTTAATTACTTACTTACTTACTTACTTACTTACTACCTTACTTACTTACTTACTTACTTACTTACTTACTTACTTACTTACTTACTTACTTACTTACTTACTACCTTACCTACCTACCTACCTACCTACCTACCTACCTACCTACCTACCTACCTACCTACCTACCTACCTACCTACCTACCTACCTACCTACCTACCTACCTACCTACCTACCTACCTACCTACCTACCTACCTACCTACCTACCTACCTACCTACCTACCTACCTACCTACCTACCTACCTACCCACCTACCCACCTACCCACCTACCCACCTACCCACCTACCCACCTACCCACCTACCTACCCACCTACCCACCTACCTACCTACCTACCTACTTACCTACCTACTTACCTACCTACTTACCTACCTACTTACTTACTTACTTACTCCAGCCTTTGTTATCTAATGGTGCTGAGGGGATAAGCAAATATCTTTCTCTTGTTTCTTCTGTTGTCTGCCGCACATTAAACAAATTTGTATCTGATGTTTCCCTGTTTTCTGGGCCAACTGTGCAGATGGGGGGGAGAATAGCAAATACATCCCTTTTTTTCTTTCTTATCATGTTTAGTTTGTAGAGAATGTTATAATGATTAAAAGAAACTTGTGTGTATTTCCTTGTGCCAGGTCGCGGAGTACACCTGTGATTGTGTGCCAGGTTGGACGGGCGTGCTCTGTGAGGCAGACGTGAACGAGTGCGACCCTGACCCCTGCGAAAACGGAGCCACCTGCCTCAACCTGCGGAATGCCTTCAACTGTACCTGCCGCCTAGGGTTCAGAGGTCAGTCCGTCATATCGCGACGCGACGACTCTAGGGCTTTCTTGTTGTATCTCTGTTTTTAATAACAGTGAAAACGGTTCATAACAAAGAGTGAGCTGAAAAAGAAGTCCCATTTTCACTGTTTAAAAAAAATAGAGATACGACAAGAAATAGTGAAAACAGTTCATAACAAAGAGTGAGCTTCAGAAGAAGTCGCATTTTCACTGTTTAAAAATGTAAAGATAGGACAAGAAAGCACTGTGGTCGCGATATGTTTGTACCCACTGAACAGACTTCAGAAAGTGTTGCAGTCTTTTCATACTTTTTTTGTTTCTTCTCAGTTTTTTTTTTTTTTTTTTTATAATTCATTTTTTTTTTTCTGGTGCAGGTGTGTTCAAGTTTGTATGTTCATCTTTTTAGAAGAAAGATGGGTGGTTGGTGGGTGCTCTGGTGTGGTTTGCACCTTCTTTCCTATCACATATCTATCATCCTTATCTCTCCTCCTTCTTTTTCTGTGTATATTGCTCTATAGTAATACCTCTATTCTTCTGCACTTATATGACCACTTTATGTTGCAAATGCTTCAACAAAATTATTATTTGAATAAAATCTGACACAGGTGTATTCACATTTAGTATGGTCATTTTCTTAGGATTAAGGATTTTGTTTTTTATTGTTCTGATTTTGTTGTTGTTTTATAAAAAACATTTTACAATGGCCATTGTCAGGCATTGATAGAAGAACTATTATTATTATTATTATTATTATTATTATTATTATTATTATTATTATTATTTATTATTATTATTATTATTATTATTTTTTTATATTATTATTATTATTATTGTTATTATTATTACTTCTGTTATTATTACTATTATTACTATTATTATTGTTATTATTATTTTATCATTATTATTTCCTTAATAATTATTATTGTTGTTGATATTCTTATACTTTTTCTTCTTTTTCTTCTTCTTCTTATTATTATTACATTTTGCAATGAAAGTTTTTCGACCAACTCCTACATTCCCGCCAAACTTACCCCCCCCCCCAGGTCCAACATGTGGAGAGAACATTGACGACTGTGACCCTGACCCTTGCCTCAACGGGGCGCTGTGTGTGGACGGCGAGGCAGACTACTTCTGTAACTGTACCAGGTGAACTAGCCACACAGATACAGCTGTGTTACAGTAATCATGATGATAATAATAGTAATAATAATGATATTAAAATAATAATAATAATAAAAATAAAATAATAAAAATAATTTTTAAAATAAATAAAAAATAATAGTAATAATAATGATGATGATGATGATAATAATAATAATAATAATAATGATGTAGGCACATTGTGCTCGGTGGTGTGTTGGTAATCGCATGAGATGTCTGAACTACGTGTAATTCTATAAAGTCTAAATCTGACCGTTTCCTTCTGCAGTGACTGGATGGGGAAGAACTGCTCCGACGTTTACGACGCCTGCTCCTTCGAACCGTGCCAGAACAACGCGACGTGCAGCACCCTTCCTCCGAGGCAGGATTACGCTTGCAGCTGTTTGCCAGGTTTTACTGACAGCAACTGCCAGACGAACATCAACGAATGTCTGAACAACGATTGCTTGAGCTTCCAGCAATGTTATGATGGCATTGACAGCTTCACCTGTGCTTGTCCTATAGGTAAATTTCTTTTGATTATGATTATTGTCTGTTATTCAAAAGCCTTGTCTACCCCCCGGGGCGGTGCTACTGACTGAAGTGTCTTTAAGCCATTCCCAAAAGGGGGACATTAATCATGTTCTTATGTACAGTAAAATTGTAATTGTAAATGGACTGATGCATCAATGTCATTCTCATAACTGTGCCTGAACTGCAACAGGGTACTGCTGCTTTTTCTTTCTTAATCCTAACTATCGTCATTTTCCATTTATTTCTTTTGTATGTCTGTCACACTCTTGTGACCCACTATTTCCGGGGTGCCTTGATAGTCGAAGCAGACTTTGTGCTGTTGAAGCTAGAGAGGTGAGCAGAGTAAGTCTGATTCCCTGTAAGGACTTCTCTGTTGACACCCACTCCTTGGCACTCCTATGACCTTATGCAGTTGCGAGTGCTGTAAAACCTCTACAAAAACAAGACAAAAGCATTGTCCTATAGGTAAATTTCTTTTGATTATAATTATTATAACCCTTATCTCTCTTCTTTCTTTTTTTGTTTGTTTGTTACTCTCTTGTAACACCTCTAGTCTTCGGCACTTATATGACCTTATTGTGTTGCAAGTGCCGTAAAACTTTTACTAAAACTAAAAAACTCTCTTCCTTCTTTTTTTGTGTTTGTTACTCTCTTGTAACACCTCTAATCTTCAGTACTCATGTGACCTTATTGTGTTGAAAGTTCCGCAAAACTCTTACTAAAACATTATTTCGTCTCCACTTTCTGCCCCCACCCCCTCACCTACTTTGCCCCCTCCTCTGGGCTCCTAACTCTCTCTGCAGCCTTTATACTACCACTCCTTTGCTCCTTCTTCTGCTGTCTTTCAGCCACACCCTAGATCTTCTGGTAGGAATAATCTACCCCTCGCCTTCTCGGACAAGGCCGAAAAATCTCGGAGGTCCCGTGTGCAAGTTGCGTGCGTTAAAGATCCGTTGGTTGTCTAAAATCAACAAGAGTGGGCTTCGGCCGCCACCCAAGCAAAATTCAAAGTTTCCTACCAACTGAAAATGTTTGGTGTGTTCGGCACGCTCATGTGACCTTATGCAGTTGGGAGGGCCGCAAAACACTTGTGGTTGGTTGGCGGGTGCTCTGGTGTGGTTTGCTCCTTCTTTCCTATCAAACATCTATCGTCCTTATCTCCCCCTCCTTCTTTTTTATGTTTGTTACTTTCTTGTAACACCTCTAATCTTCTGGCGCTCAAATGACCTTATGCAGTTGTGAGCGCCGCAAAATACTTATGGTTGGTTGGCGGGTACTCTGGTGTGGTTTGCTCCTTCTTTCCTATCAAACATCTATCGTCCTTATCTCCCCCTCCTTCTTTTTTATGTTTGTTACTTTCCTGTAACACCTCTAATCTTCTGGCGCTCAAATGACCTTATGCAGTTGTGAGCGCCGCAAAATACTTATGGTTGGTTGGCGGGTGCTCTGGTGTGGTTTGCTCCTTCTTTCCTATCAAACATCTATCGTCCTTATCTCCCCCTCCTTCTTTTTTTATGTTTGTTACTCTCTTGTAACACCTCTAATCTTCTGGCGCTCATATGACCTTATGCAGTTGGGAGCGCCGTAAAATCTCTACTAAAACTAAACTAAGCAAAACACTTACCAAAAAAAAATAAAATAAAAAATAAAACATTGCTTCTCCCCTTGTCCCAGGTTTCACAGGTGCCCAGTGTGAGACGGACATCAACGAGTGTGAGCCCAACCCCTGCGTGCAGAACGAGACCTGCCACCAGGTGGGCTACGGGGACTACAAGTGTGACTGCGAGCAGGATTTGGTGGACATTCGGCAGTGAGTATCCCATCAGAGATAGACGTGAGACTGAATATCCCATCAGAGATAGACGTGAGACTGAGTGGGCTATCCTGTCAGAAATATTGGATTTACTTGACATTAGACAGTGATAGGTATCACATCAGAAGTAGGGGATGTAATGAACAAAAGACAGTGATATCCCATCAGAGATAGACTTGAGACTGAGTATCCCGTCAGAAATAGATCCGAGACTGAGTATCACATCAGAGATAGACATGAGACGTGAGTATCACATCAGAGATATTGGCAGTAAGGGCAGTCAATGGCTAATTTTGGTGAGACAAGGGACATAACTGTGATATCGCTGTCTCATAAATTCAACAGAGTTAAATTCCTTTTAGGTAAATTTAGTTGTGTGGAGTTACAATGCTAATAATAATAATAATAAGATTTTATTCTTCTCTCACACTCTCACATACAAAAACTGCAACTGTGTGTTATTTTTGTGAGAAGTAAAGAGAATTTGTCTAGTTAATTTTTGTCCCCATCACAAAATAATGATTCTACTTTGTCTCCATTCAGAACCCTTGCATAATATATTTTCTTTATTTCCTGAAAATGGATTGTTGGCGGTTGCTATGGTGTGGTTTGCTCCTTCTTTCCTCCTATCATCCTGATCTCTCCTCCTTGATTTTTGTGTTTGTTACTCTTTCATAACACCTCTAATCTTTGGCACTTTAATGACCTTATTGTATTGCAAGTACCATAAAACATTTACTAAAACTTAAAAAAATAATGATTCTGATGTCAATGTGCTTTACTTCGTCACCGTTCTGAGCCCTCACACAATTTACTGTCTTTATTTCCTACAAGTGGGTGGTTGGCAGGTGCTGTGGAGTGGTTTGCCCCTTCTTTCCTATCAAACATCTATCGTCCTGATCTCTCCTCCATCTTTTGTGTGTGTTTGGTTGTCTCTCATAGCACCACTAATCTTTGGTACTTCTTATATGACCTTATTGTGTTGCAAGTGCCGTAAAAACTAAGTTACTTATACAGTTGCGAGCGCCGTAAAACTCTTACTAAAAACAAACAAAAAAACTAAGTTATTAAAGCTACTAAACTTCTTATTCCCTACTACAGCCTGATCGGAGAGAAAGGCCTGTTCCTCACGGGCTACACAGGCAAGAACTGCGAGATCGACATCAACGAGTGCGAATATACGGACCCGCCGTTCTGTCAGGGTGGCAGCACGTGTCGCAACGAGCCACCTGGGAAGTTTATCTGCGACTGCGGGGACATGCCCACGGAGGACGGGAATTTCCCCTTTGGTAAACTTCACATTTGTCTCGTTTTTGTCTTGGGCATTGTGGCTTCTGTCGTGTAATTGTAACCACGCATCATTATGCTGGATATCGGACTGAAATTATGAATTAAACAAAAAAAAAAGCAAATATGTCTGTATAATCCTTTTTACTCTCTCGATATATTATAATAACAGAGTATTTACAGTATTTATTCGTGGATGGTTGGCGGGTGCTCTGGTGTGGTTTGCTCCTTCTTTCCTATCAAACATCTATCGTCCTTATCTCCCCTTCTTCTTTTTTTATGTTTGTTACTCTTCTGTAACACCTCTAATCTTCTGGCGCTCATATGACCTTATGCAGTTGCGAGTGCCGTAAAACTCTTACTAAAACTAAACATTATTTATTCATCTCACATGTAGTGTTATGTATATGTCATTCACTTCCAAATTGGAAAATTTACGGAAACAAAGTTCATTAGGTTAACGCTGAAAAAAATCCAGATCCATGGAACAGAAAACTGTGACTTGTTGAGATGGAAAAGGAAAAAAGAGAGAGAAAATGTTGGGGGTTTTTCTGGTCAAGGGTTTGCTGTATAGGCTCTGTTCCGAAAAATATGAGGCAACGTAGTGAAATCAGGCGCTCGTCAAAATAAGGAAATCAAAGAAACAGGCATTTTTCCTACAGTTTAGGCTAGCCAGTTTTATAGAATTTTTGTTTTGAGGCTCAACGCCTTTTATGTCCATATAAAAACACATTTCTATGTGGATCTTACTGAAAAGCGTTGATTAAAGGTACAAAATATATGTAAATTTTCAATTTTCAAGGACTCTCAAACCATTAAAGTTACCAGAATTTTACCTCTGAAACCAGGCAATCACAAATATCTTGACTTCTATTCAAGATAGATAGAAAGATACTTTTTTAAAGTCGAAAACATGTCAAATGAGCAAGCTTTAAGATGATACCAGTAACTCCATATGCCCAAAAATTGACGTGGGTGGTTGCGGGTGCTCTTGTGTGGTTTCCTCCTTCTTTCCTATCAAACATTTGTCATCTTTATCTCCCCTTCTTTTTTTTTTTGTTTGTTACTCTCTTGTAACACTTCTAATTTCCGGCACTTATATGACCTTATTGTGTTGCAAGTGCCGTAAAACGCTTACTAAAAAAAAAAAAAAGATAGAAAGGTACTTTTTTCTACTGAAAACATGTCAAACAAACAAGCTTTAAGATGATACCAGTAACTCCACTTACCAAAAAATTGAAGAGCGCCTGATTCCATCGCGTCGTGGTACAATAAATGCGAAAGCCGTTGACCTTTGACTTGTTGACCTTCTTATTAAAGTCCCGGATGTCCTCTCTCCTCCTTCTTCTACAGGCCGGTTGTGCGAGACGACGCGCTCCTACTGCGACGGCGCCGAGGTGTGTCAGCACGGAGGGACGTGTGTACCATTGCTGGTAGGGCGGCGATGTGAATGCGCTCCTGGCTACACAGGTTGGTTCAGAGAATTTTTCATATTAAACAAAAATTGATGTATCATTTATGAGAAGTGTGCTGACAAAATGAGTGCATCTTCGGCACTCATATGACCTTATTGTGTTGCAAGTGCTGTAAAACTCTTACTAAAACATTACTCATAACCCCCCCTCCTCCCCTTCCCCCTCCCCCTCCTCTCCCTCCCCCTCCTCTCTCTCCCCCCTTCCTCCAGGAGACAACTGCGAGATCAACATCGACGAGTGTGCTCCCCAACCCTGCGACTACAACAGCACATGCATCGACGGTGTCAACGGCTACACGTGTGAGTGCGTGCCGGGCACCACAGGTTTCAACTGCTCTGTCAACATCGACGACTGCCAGTCGGAACCCTGCCTGCACGGTGGCCAGTGTGACGACTTGCTCCAGAAGTGAGTACAGCTGACCTACTGTTCTCAATTATTCACAAACTGTATATACAAGTTGTTCTCATCATCAACCGGTGCTTTGCCAACTGGCGTGGGCAATCATGGACCTACACTTCCATCTGTCTTGGGTTGCAGCGATGGTGTCTGTTGTTCTTGCTGCTCCCAGCCATGTTGTCAACTTGTCCAGTATCTTTTCCCTCTGTCTGCCTCTACCTCTCTTTCCATCAAACTTGTCTGTTATTACATTATTCTTCAATAATTCTTTCGGCATTGTGTGTGTCCAATGAAATTTGCTTGTCGCTTTCATATATATTCATCATAAGCTCTCATCTGCTATTTGCTTGAACCAAGACTTCTTCAAGTTGTTTTACCTTGTTGTAAATGTGCTACGAGGGACTTTTCCTGTGGTTTGGATAATCTGAAATGGAATATTCTCCTCACTGTTTATGTTTTTATATTCTCACACCCTTCCCCTCCCCTCCTCCTTCCTTTTCCAAATTATCTACATAACAATAACTGTATTCCTCAATCCGTCCTACCCTTCAACCCAATTCATACCCAAAGTTTGTCTGTAATTCATACCCTGACTTTTTATTTGTCTGCATTCAAAAATATATCTTCAGTTCATATCCCAACTTTTTATTGATCTACATTCGAAAGTATATCTTCGATTCATGCCCTGACTCTTTTTTTATCTACATTATAAAGTGTGCCTTATATTCACGAGTTAAATTCTCATTTGTTTAGCTGTGAATGATCTTTGCAACTTTTAAATATAGATGTACCGTTTCACAATTTTCTTGTTTAGAGCAAGCACTTTTTTCGTCGTTCAATAAACACTTATGGATAATGCTTATTTCTCAATATGATAATGAACTAGATTTGCATTTTGCAAATCCCGAGTTTCTCTTTATATTTGCTTTTTGTCTCTTGAAGCTATGTTTGCTTATTGATAATTCTGATGTTTGGAGTAACGCTTGGTAATGAACATAAAACACCGATGGAAAGCTGCTGCTTATTTTTGCTCTAGGATCATGGGTTCTTTTTTTCCTTGTCATTGCTCACAAAGCTGCTTTAGTTATTGCTTGTAGTTGGAAAAATCCTTCGTTTAGTATTTGTTACTTTCTTGTAATACCTCTAATCTTCAGCACGTATAGGACCTAATTGTGTTGCAGGTGCCGTAAAACATTTATCAAAGCAAACTCAGTACATGATGTGTGGATTTTTAGATTATCTGTCACTTTTTATTCAGTTCACTGATCACAGAGGCTGCTTTTAACTTACTGACTTCAGAGGCTAATTTTGACTAGGTGGTTCAATAGACCACTGTTGATTGATTCTGGGTCAGCCCACTTTTGATTCATTGATGCAATAGAACACTTTTGACTGATTGGCTGGTTGATTCTCGAGCCACCATCTCTTGACTGATTTATTCTAGAGTCCATTGTTGACCGATTGATAGTAAGCGCTATTTTTGACCGAGTGATTGTAAGCGCTACTTTTGGCAGATTGATTGCAAGGGCTACTTTTGACCGATTGATTGTAATCGCTACTTTTGACTGAGTGATTGTAAGGGCTACTTTTGACTGTTTGATTGTAAGGGCTATTTTTGACTGTTTGATTGTAAGGGTTATTTTTGACTGTTTGATTGAAAGGGCTACTTTTGACCGATTGATTGTAGGCCCTACTTTTGACCGATTGATTGTAAGCGCTACGTTTGACTGTTCCAGGCAAGACCCAGAATGTTTACTGTCACTGCAGAACCCCAATGTTACAGTGGGTTCGGGTTCCATCTCTGCCTGGTACTGGCTTGCTTGTTTCGTTTGCTGTAGTCTTTTGTGGATGCACGGACACGATTGTTGGATTGCTCAAACAGTGCTTGTGTGTAGGCCTCTCACCCTTCCCTCACCTCCTACCCCCCTCCCCTCCCCCTCCCATCCTCTTTCCCCAAATTCTTTCAGTTAGGGGTGCCACTTTTCAGAACTACTAGAGATTTTGGGTAGGCAGTTGGTGGGTGGGTGGTTGGCAGGTGCTCTAGTGTGGTTTGTTCCTTCTTTCAATTCAAACAAATATGGTCCTTCTCTCTGCTCCTTTTTTTTCAGATGCCACTTTCTAGGAACACCTCTAATGTTCGCACTTCTACGACCTATTTGTGTTGCAATTGCTGTAAAACGTGCACTAAAACTAAACTGTCTGACTTAACAAACACAATGCAGGAGTTCCCAATGAAAGCTCAGTTTTGTATGCACTTTTGTGCACCTTGTTTTAATTGAATACACTGGTTCCTTTGTTGCTCAGAGGTCTTGAAGTGGGTGTTGTTGGGTGCTCTGGTGTGGTTTGCTCCTTCTTTCCTGGAAAAAAATCTATCGTCTCTATCTCCCCTCCTTCTTTTTTGTCTTTGTTACCCTCTTGTAACACCTCTAGTCTTCGGCACTTATATGACCTTATTGTGTTGCAAGTGCTGTAAAACCTTACTAAAACTAAACTAAAGAGGTCTTGACTGCAAACGGTGTTGTTTGTTGCCCGTGTTGTTTTGACGACTGCACCAAGATTTGCTGTGTGTATAGACTGCCTCATTGCTGAAATGTTGTCTGTATTGTGAGTGTCATTTGTGAAGAGTTCATGCCATGATTAGTGACACTGTGACTTGACAAATGTCGTAACAGTAAAAAGGTACCTGAGACATTAAATTGTTGTTTGTTGCATCTTGCGTATTTGTTCTGCAAATGTAAGATAAGGTTTTTATTATCACCGTCTTTCCACAAGTGCATAACTGTATTCTTTTTGGTCGTTTTGTTTTGAGACAATTAAAGAAAAAGGCTTTTGAAGTTTATAAAAAATTATAGATAGAGACTTTTGAAGTTTTGAGAGGATTTTTTAAAAAAAGAAGCTGACCAAATCAGAACCATATTTTTGGCACTCATTGTTTTTCAACTGAAAAATAGGAAGGAAATAACAAAACTGTATCAATGTGAGATGCCTTTGATGTCTTTATTGGAAGAACAGCTTTATCTGGAGACCTTCAAACATTGATTTGATTCATTGTGGCATGATGCCTACAATATTATATTATATCGTCTCGCTCATTCGATAATTGTCTAAGTCATTCTGAGAGCAAACTGAGCTATGGCCACATCTAGATAATTTGATTAGTTCCCCAAAACTTCTGTCAAGTATTGTTTTAAACTTTGAATTTTGATAAAACAAAATAAAATGTTTTAAAAAAGAAATATGTGTGCCATGTCTGTTTTGTAAGTGCAACTGTTTTTGATACTTTTTACAAAACGCCAAAAAATGATTTAGGCACTTATCAAATGAGCGTGAAGATTTATAAGTTTATTAAAGATTAGGGTAGGGTTATGGCTATGGTTATGGGTTGGGTAAGAGTAATCCTTATCCTATCCCTTTCCCTTCCGCGAACCCTAATTCTAACATTAACTTTTAACTCTTATCCTTACCTTATTACCTGTATCGAGCAAATGTGAAGAAAAGTTGCAGATCTGGAAGAAAGCCTAGCTTTGCTAGCTTTGCTCTAGTTTTGGTATGAATGAACAGACAAAACGGAAGACTGACCAATGATTGTCTCCAGTTTCTGCCGTTCACTGTAGTCAAAGGAGCACCGCTGGGAAATGTTCCAAATGTGCACGTTTTATTCCACATTTGCTGGGTTCGGGTAATAAAGTTAGGGTTATGGTTGGGGTTAGGATTGGGGGTATTGGTAGGGTAAGGATAACTTTACCCTAACTGTTGCCCTTACCCAAGTCCAACCTTAACCCTTACATTATTACTGGAATCCAGCAAATGTGAATAACACATAAACATATGGAAGATTGCCCTGTTTTATTTGAAGGGTTTAGTTTGTATTAGGGAATTATCTTTTGCTAATATATTGAGATGGAAATCTTTTATAGTTTGACAGAAATTGTTCTTTTGCAGAAAAGTATTGTTTCCATGTGTCTCATGTGTATTATATACTATTGTTGTCAGAATGATCCATTCAAATGTATGCAAAGAGCTCAAGATTCTCTTTATTGATAGCTGTTTTATTTTCTGTCTTTTTATGGATTCCTTGCGTGCCTCTTAATTCACCCTATTCTCTTCACAGGTACATCAAACCCATAAAATGTTAAACCATTATCTACCCTGTGGTGTATGTCTTGATTTTTTTTGTGGGTTGATAGCTTGTGTTCTAGTGTGGTTTGCTCCTTCTTTCCTATCACACATGTATCGTCCCTATTTCTCTTCCTTCTTTTTTTTTGTGTTTGTTACTCTCTTGTAACACCTTTAATCTTCAGCACTTTGTGTTGCAAGTTCTGTAAAACTCTCTCTCAGACTCAAACTGTGGGTGGTTGGCGGGTACTCTAGTGTGGTTTGGTCCTTCTTTCCTCGCTAAAACTAAAACGAAAACTTTCCTATCAAACATCTATCGTCCTTATCTGTCCTCCCTCTTTTTTGTGTATGTTACTCTCTTGTAACACATCCATTCTTCAGCACTTATATGACCTTATTGTGTTGCAAGTGCCGTAAAACTCATACTAAAACTAAACTAAAAGACTCAAACTTGCTTTTTGTAATTTTTTCTAGCTTCAGCTGCAATTGCACGGACACAGGTTTCTTCGGCGACCAGTGCGAGCACAATATCGACGATTGTGTCGAGTTTCCCTGTGTGAACGGAGGAACTTGCGTTGACGGTGTCAAGGTTGGTCCGTCTTTAGCTTTTTTAAAATGTAGATGTTTTATACTATATGACCTCATTGGGTGGGTGGTTGGCAGGTGCTCTTGTGGGGTTTGCTCCTTCTTTCCTATCAAACATCTATCGTCCTTATCTCCCCTTCTTCTTTTTTATGTTTGTTACTTTTTTGTAACACCACTAATCTTCTGGCGCTCATATGACCTTATACAGTTGCGAGCGCCGTTAAACCTCTACTAAAACTAAAACTGTTATTTGTAGCGTCGGTGGCCTAGTGAATAGGCTCTCGTGAGGTCATGAGTTCAAATCTCGTCAGGAGCTTGACGATGTGTCCCTGGGAAAGGCACTTTACTCGAATTTTCCTCACTTCACCCAAGTGAGAATGGGTACCCAGCTATAGACAGCGAAAGATCTTGTCAGTTCATTAGTGTTTGAGCGCTTAATCAGCTGCTTGCACTGAATGCTTCCCGGGTAGCTGAGATGAATATTTCTGAGTGTTTTATGGTCCGTTGGGGTAATAATATAGTGTAAAGTGCATAGAGCTTGCTGTTGAGCCGGGGTATGCTCTATACAAATGCTATTTATTATAATTATGCCATATTGTATGCGCAACGAATGGGCTCATGATAGGAGGGACTGGTTTCCCACATAAACAGATACACAAATCAACATGGGTGTCGCCAGACCAACAAACTGAAAACCAGATTGACCACATATGTGTCAACAAGAAATTCAAGAGATCAATAAGGGATGTTAGAGTTTACAGGGGTGCATCATCTGCTCATTTCAACAATCCGACTAAAACTAAAGCGAAGACAGGGAATTGTCAATAATCATAGGTACCGGTACAAAATGGAATTTCTGAGAGAGCCATCGTCAAGAGAGGAGTTTAATGTAGCAGTTAAGAACAGGTTCCAAGCGTTGGAAACACAAGGCGAGGATAGCAGCATGGAAGAAACATGGATCTTCAAAGCTGAGGATCTTCAAAACAAATGTGAAGACTGTTCTACTGTATGGTTCAGAGACACGGAGGCTCATAGCATCAGCAGCAAGGAAACTGCAGAGCTTCGTAAATGGATGCCTACGAAGGATAGTGGGGATCAAGTGGTACGGTCGAGTCACTAATGCTCAACTGTGGGAGAGAACATGCCAAAGGCCAATAAAGGAAGACATACAGGTGAAGAAATGGAAATGGATTGGACACATCCTGAGGAGACCCCCGTCAAGCATCATCAGGCAGACTTTAACATGGAACCCACAAGGAAAACGTAAGAAGGGAAGACCAAAGATGACATCGAGGCAAGCAGTACAAGCGGAAATTGAAAAAGCGGGGACATCATGGAAACAGATAGAAAAGGATGCTCAGAACAGGCTTCACTGGAGTAATGCTGTTGATGGCCTGTGCTCCACTGGGAGTTAAAAAAAGGGCAAGAGAGAGAGAAGAGAAGAGATATTGTATGTAAACCGACTTTTCTCGTACAGAATTTCACCTGTTGCTGTACCGTACTATACTATTACTTACTTATCTCATCCAGAATTTCACCTCTATACACATGTGCCATTCTGTACGTAATCTGACATTTCACATCCAGAATTTCACCTGCCGTTATGGTATACTGTACTTTTACTGGCATATCTCATCTAGAATTTCACCTCTATATATTATTATATATATACGTGCCATACTGTACTTAAACCGACATTTCTCGTCCAGAATTTCACCTGTCACTGTTCTATACTGTACTTTAAGCAACATTTCTCGTCCAGAATTTCACCTGCTGTTTTGCTATAGGCCTACTGTACTTTTACCGACATTTCTTGTCCAAAATTTCACCCGTTGTGGTATGCTGTACGTAAAACAACATATCTCGTCCAGAATTTCACCTGTGGCTGTTTTATACTCTACTATTACTGGCATATCTCATCTGGAATTTCACCTCTATATATATATGCGCCATACTGTATTTTAACCGACAAATCTCATGCAGAATTTCACCTGTCGTTATGGTATACTGTATTTTAACCGACATTTTTTCGTCCAGAATTCAACCTTAACATATATGCGCGATACTGTACTTAATACTTAGCACAGGACCGAAACCTGCACCTCCCCTCGACATCCTAAGGATACCAGAGGAAGTAAAAAGTTAAAGTAAAGTACTGTACTTAAACCGACATTTCTCGTCCAGAATTTCACCTGTCTTTGTGCCATACTGTATTTTAACTTTTAACTGACATTTCTCGTGCAGAGTTTCACCTGTCGTTATGGTATTCTGTATTTTAACCGACATTTCACGTCTAGAATTTCACCTGTCGCTGTCTGCCCGGGTACGCGGGAGAGACGTGCAATGTGGACATCCCTGAGTGCGCCGTGAAGCCGTGCTGGTACAACAGTACCTGTCTGGAGTACTCTGATGTCAGTCTCTACGACATGGGAAACCCCAACTTTGTGGACTTCAGCTTTGAGAAGGCTGCCGGATACCTGTGTGTGTGTGTGCCGGGGGCTACAGGTGAGTGTGTGTGTGTGTGTTTGTGTGTGTGTGTGAAAGAGAGAGGGAGAGAGAGAGAAGGAGAGAGAGAGAGGGGGGGGGGAGAGAATGAGAGAGACTGAATAATAAAGAAGTAGAGTATGCGATTGTATTATTAAAATTTTTCTTTTTAAGTAGTTCAGCCTAGCACAGAGGTCAGTTGATGTTTGTCTTTGTTTTTGTCAGGCAAAAATTGCTCGGTGGACATAAATGAATGTGCCGCAGACCCGTGCCAGAATCACGCGACTTGTGTTGACAAATTCAACGACTTTGACTGCTCTTGCGCGCCGGGATACGAAGGGGACCTCTGTGAAACGGAGATCGACGAGTGCGCAGTTCTCTCCCCTTGCAAGAACAACGGCCAGTGCCAGGATATGCTCGCGGACTACAACTGCACGTGTCCCGTGCCGCGAGCCAATCAGCGGAACTATGGCGGGAAAAACTGCACCACATTCCTGCAGGGTTGCCAGGGCGCTTCGAATTGCAGGTCAGTGTAGTAGTTTGAAAATGTTCGACCCATGAGAAGAGATATGTGCACAACCTGTACTTTTTCATTTCGGAAACTTTATTTAATAAATGGGTGTTTTATGTGATGTGATGTGGGCCAAAGGCCTTAAACAGTGAATTACCTTACTTTGTAACTTTCAAAGTTTTTGATAATGATAATAATAATAATAATAGCAATAGCCTGTCCGTCAGTTCTGACGATGACCAATCCAACTGCAGAGGAGAATATGAGAGGCATCGTGGGGAAATCAGGCCCTCGTCAAAATAATGAAATTGAAGAAACAGGCATTTTTCTGCCCGTTTGGTAATTTTTATCAAATTTGTGGTTTTTGTTTTTTGACTGAACACCTTGTTTATGTCGATATAAAAACAAACATGTGAGTTTTACTCAAAAATGTTTAAAGCCACAAAATATGACAATTTTCAATTTTCAAGGACTCTCAAGCTATTGAAGTTACCAACCTTTAGCGGCTATTTTTTCGCTAATTTTACTGCTGAAACCAGGCGACCCCACCTCCTTCAGTCACTAGCATCTTGACTTCTATTCAAGATAAAAGGGTACTTTTTTCATTGACAGCAATGTAAATGAATAAGCTTTCAGATGATACCAATCACTCCACACGCCCAAAAATTGACAAGCGCCTGATTTCACCGCATCGTGACACATATTTTAGTAGTGATATGAAGATAACGATTAACCGACGTCTTTATGCAAACTTTTTTTTCCCTCCACCAACCAGATATGGCGAATGTATTCCGGTGCTGGTCTCAGAAGTCCCCGAGGAGCACTCGTACCGGTGTGTGTGTGACCCCGGCTACACGGGGCGAAACTGCGACATGTCCACCGTCATCAGCTTCAAGAAGAGCCACTACGTCATGGAGGAGGTTCTCTCCCCTCACTTTGACCTCAGCCTCCGTTTCCGCACCACTTTGTCCAGCGCCACGCTCGTCCTGAGCAAGTTCTCCGCCCGAGTGTTTGTGTATGTTCAGCTGCTCAACGGGAAGGTGGGTTACGTTGTTTGTTATGTCATTTATAGGATTCCTGCGGCCTCCTGGAATTCAAGGAGTCCTTGAAAACTCCTTGAATTTGCATTCAAGGGAAAATTTCTTTGAAAACTCCTTGAATTTGAGGAACCTCCTTAAAAAATCTTTGAGTTTGAGGAACCTCCTTGAAAACTCCTCGAATTGCGTCGGATCGGACATGAACAAAATTTTTGTCGGATTGCTCTTGGTGCACCGTCGAAAATGGCATGAATTTCTTGACCAAATCTCCTTGAATTTTAAAAATATTTCCTTGAAATCTCCTTGAATTTGGTGGGGAGTTCATGACAGAAACCCTGTATTTTTTATAGTAAGGTTTTACGGTGCTCGCAATTGCATAAAGTCATATGAGTCCCAAGGGGTGGATGTCAACAGAGAAGTCCAGACTGTTTGAGTGTGAGAGTTTTGCAGCACTTGCAACTCAAATAGGTCGTATAAATGCTGAAGATTAGAGGTGTTACTACTAGAGATAAACATGCAAAGAAAAAGACGGAGGAGAGATAAGGACGACAGATGTTTGGTAAGGAAGAAGGAGCAAACCACACCAGAGCACCTGCTTGGACTTATTTTGAGGCGGTGAATGGAATTATTCTGAAAATTCTAAACTTAAAACTGATCATTTGTCAAAACCATTAAGATGTGACGCTGTTTACAAAAAAAATAATTTTTCATTGAAACCTTCAAGTATTTTATGAAGTGAGTGAGCATTGTCT
This sequence comes from Aplysia californica, assembly GCF_000002075.1. Taxonomy (NCBI): domain Eukaryota; kingdom Metazoa; phylum Mollusca; class Gastropoda; order Aplysiida; family Aplysiidae; genus Aplysia; species Aplysia californica. The sequence continues at coordinate 18,440 of NW_004798743.1, read as the reverse complement.
TTATCTCCACCCCCTACCCCATACTCCCTCC
>NW_004798743.1:8475-18287 GCF_000002075.1 Aplysia californica | reverse complement strand
ATCACCACCACCACACCAACCCTATCACCACCACCCCTCCACCCCTAACCTCCTCCTCCTCCCCCACAGATCCAAGTAGTCTACCAAGTGTACGACTCGGCCAAATCAATGGAACTCAACACGGAGACCTCGCTCAACGATGCAAACTTCCACGTCCTCCGCGTCCACCTGACGAACAACATCACAGTGAGCCTGCCGGATGAGTTCTGCACACCGCCGCCCTCCAGCGCCGACAGCTCGTGCGTCACTTCTCTCTCCTACGATGAGAATCAGCCAAGCATGGTGCGCTGGATGTACGTAGGGAGTCCCGAGGCGTCTGGTATCACCGTCACCGACATGTTTGCTCAGGACTACCGCGGCTGTATGGATGACCTCACACTCAACGGAGATCTCTACTACCCGGGGAAACAAAACAGTAATGATATTTATAATGACATTAATGATGATAATAATAATGTAACTATAATGTTAATAATCATAATAACAATATGATCATGATAATAGCATTGATAATAATAATGATAAGGATATTAATAATAATAATATGATAGGTACTTCAATAATAATTACAAGATTTTAGCAGTAACCTCCCTTATAATTGGTATCAAAACAACCTCTGTCACAGTCCGGTAAATCCTATGGGCCATATTCACTGCGCTTCACGGTTTAAGCCCATAAATTGTACGGGCCATGGCGTCATTTTCGCCCGATTCTGTTACTTTTAGTTAACGTGACTCAGCAGCCCGCCGGAGCTCCCCGGCTCGGGGTCACGGGGTTAATGAGCCCTGAAGCGACTTTGCCGGTGTCGGTTAGGAAGTTCGCATTTTTGACTATGTTTAAAACGTTATAACTTCTTCCCCATCCCACATACCAAACCATTACGCGGATGTACTAAAAGTTCAGTGTCTTGAGATTAATTCTGCGTTAAAATGGTTAATTTCTGTGCCTTAGCTTTTGTTCTAGACAAGTGTTAGTAGAGTACCCAATTTGTCCTATTTTAGTTACAAACTTATGAACAACAACTGATTGTTAATTTTAAAAAGGCACGACAGATCTCTCCAAAATCTGTGTTAAACTGACTACGAATATCATGTCTTTTACCATGAGAAATCTTAAATCTGCGCGAGTAGAAATAGCCAAGTTATAAGAGAAGAAAGATGCACATCTGCATTTTTTAACTAAAGACGATCAGCGTTAGCTCTTATTTTACTATTAAACAAGAGAAAGTTACTCTGCGTTTGTTCATGAATCATGCTGTGTCTGTGGCAGCCTGCATACAGCTAAAAAGATATAATATAGAATCTAAGCAATTAAAAACCCCACAAAACCATGTAAATACATGGGTAGAGATAAACTTCTTGTATGGAATAAAAATAACGACAGCTAACACATTCATTCTTAGTTTTTGTGTCGGAAATATGCGCGGACACAATTATGAATGTAAAGAAATTAGTCACATTGTCAGTTATTGCAAATGGTCATAGAAACGAAAAATAAAGCTGGAAAAGTCTGGTGCTGATTCTGTGTCCCTGGAAAGCTAGAAATTATTCTTATAACCCAATTACGAGAAGTTATCCCTATTATTCAGTCAACTTACAAAACCTAGACTTAGTGTTTTAAGAAAAGTAAGGAATTTCTGGAGTGTAACAGATACTGTTCGTGTATTAGATCTACATTGAAGATGTATTCTAGAACTAAAATCGATTTGTACTTTTCATAGAGAAACTTCATGGTAACTTTTATAAACTTTCGAAAAAATATGCAAATATTCACGATTATGTTAGACACGTAAAGTTGTATTTGGAGGAATTACTTCATAGCGAATTGTGTGCCCGATGGATAAAGTTGTAAAATTACAGCTTTCTATTATAGGCGCAGATACCATCTTTTCTGAGTATCTGCACCAATGCTATGTCGTTCGTGTTCCAAAAGTTCGACAGACTTTGAAGAGGCCTTTTTTTTATATTGATTTTTTTTCATTCACGCTAGTTTAAAAAAAATCACAATTTAGCATTGCCGACTCCAGAGCGTCTAACAACGTCCGTTCTTTTGTGAGTCTCAAGAGCAGAAATGCAGGCTTTGGGTGCACTTAATGAGAATTACCATAAATACAAGGATACACCTTAAATTGTACGTTGAAAAGTGTTTTACCCTCTCCTGTACTCCTCGAAAAAGTTATTTTAAATTAAAAATGTATTTACACCAAATTTTAATATTTTAGCAATTTAGTTGAAGTGTTGACCCGAACTGGACTGTGCAATGTGCTGTTGCGAACAGAACCAAATTTTTTCGCGCCCTCGTAATATGACCATATGCAGTTACGAGCGCCGTAAATCTCTTACTAAAACTAAGCTCTCCTGTACTCCTGTAGGTGATTACTACGGTGTGGACGGTGACTGCTCTCGCCAGCCGGTCTGCTTAGGGGGGACATGCAATAGCCACGGGCAGTGCGAGGATCTCTGGTATGAGGCACGCTGCAACTGTTTCCGCCCATACTACGGGACTTCCTGTGAGAACGGTGAGTCATATTTCCTGATAATAATATTGGAGAGTGTTATCTTCATAATATTTATTCATTGTGGAAAGGGGGAGGGAGGGAGGGAGGGGGTGGGGGGAAGAGATTGGAAAATGGTCCTTTGTACAGTTTATCACCATATCATCATCGTCATCATCATACATCGTCTTCATGCATCTTCTTCATTAAGCATCATCATCATCATCGCTGTCATCATCGTCATATCATCATATTTATGGACACATATCGCTATCTTTCTTCAGGAGCGGTGATTACAGAAGCATCAGCTGCAACTGTCAAGTGATTTTTCCACCCTAGCAATGTCTAATAACCTAGTCCAATAGTAACTACAGGGATGCCTAATGCCTGGTTTTTCCGGTTTTTTTTCGGGTTTTTTTTACGTCCGTTGGAAATTTTCATTGTCAGAATTTTTCATTGTCAGCTTTCGTTTCTTCAACATGAGTTCAGGTTTTTAATCCACTCAAAACACACTGCGCAAGCCCGACTGGATGTTATCGTTATACAATCGCTTGCCGCGCTGAGACTTCAGCATAAAGAGAGGCCTAGATCTAGGCTTGCTGCGAAGATATGACAAGAGTTGTGACTTGTGACTTTCATGAGGCAAAATTACAAGAGTTGTGACTTTCATGAGGCAAAATTATGGATTTTCCGAGGTTTAAAAAAAAATCATTTGGCATCCCTGTAACTAACATGTCATAAACTTAAATATCATCTGGCTCCCATGAGAATAGGACATGAGACATAAAAAGAAAACACTGATAAAAACTTCATTCACCTTTGTTTTTTTAACCCTCCCCAGAATACGTACCTGCAACCTTTGGGCAGTACCCAGGCACATATGCCACATACACAGTCCCGCCATCACAAAACCCCGTCTCGCTGTCTGTGTTCATCATCACCCGACAAGAAGACGCCTTCATCGTCCACGCAACGAATGCCGCAACGCCGCAGACTAGTGAGAACTACATAACGCTCAAGATAAAAAATAATGTCCTAGCCGGTGACTTCATGAAGTGTGGCACCTTCTTTGAGTTTACCACGTCACGATTTATCTCCGATGGTGAAAGACATTTGTTGACCGCGACCTTCGAGCAGAACACTTTCACCGTGACTGTCGACTCGGAGGATGTTTACACCAAAGAAAATATCGTGAACAGATGTCTACAGAATATTGAATTCTACGTAAGCTCCCTGCAAGTTGGAAAAATGTCGAGGACTGAAAGTCGGAGAAAGAGAGACGTGAGTGATGCGCTCATCGAGTCGTCGCCCTCTGGTCCACTGGCTGGCCTGGCAGAGAGCAGTGTGGGGAAATGGCTGACAGGATACTGGGCTCTCAATGGGTTTGGGGCAAGTTTGTCGAGGCAGAGACGACAGACGGCATCCGACAGCCAGACAGTGCAGAACCAGAATCTGAACCTGCCGGAATTTGAAGGTGTTTTACAGGTGAGTTGTGGGAAGAGAAGAGCGATGTTAACTGTTAATTTGAAATTAACTGTTAATTTGCAGCAAGTTAACTGTTATAATTATATTAATTTGAAGTTAATTGTTAATTTGAGGTAAACTGTTCATTCTTTGAAAATGAGATTTTGAGCATGCATATTTTTTGGAAATGTTTTTTCAAGTGAAATTTTTTACTAACTGACCAACACGGCCTATGTAAAATGCTATTCCAGGCCTAGGATGTATAGGATTATTGTCATATCATGCATCACATCAAAATTAATTGCATGCAGAAGCTGAAAATATAGGAATCATAAATGTACGACTTATCTTTGTGAGGAAAAAGGTTAGGAAGAAAATGAACTTCCTGCATTCTTCTGGTCCCCCTTCGCCTCATCTGCCACATCTCACACCCCTCTTCCCCCCCCCTTCACCTCCCCCCTCCTTCCCATCACCCTTCCCCCTCACCCTTCCCCCTACCCTTCCCCCCCTAACCCCCTCACACCCCACCCTCACCTCCTCACACCCCCCCTCACCCTCTCACCCCCCCCTTCACTCCCCCAATCCCTTCCCCCTCCCTCCCCTCACCCCCTGACACCCCCCTCCCTCCCCTCACCCCCTGACACCTCGCCCCCCTCACCTCCCCCCCAGGACCTGCGTGTGTATGGTCGGCTGTACAGCTTCACGGAGAACGCAACGAACGAGGCCTTAACCACAACCACCATCAACGTGACGGTGGGCGCGGAGAACACGCGCAACGTGTGTGCAGAGAGCCCCCCATGTGAGAACGGGGGCACTTGCAACCCGGTCTTCTTCAATGACTTCAAGTAAGTAAGACTGTGCTACATGTATCACTTTTCCCACACGCTTGCACGCACGCACGCACACACACTCGCAGGACGGCCCAATTTATGACAGATATTAGACTTCAAGTGTGATGCGATCGATAAGAAGAAGAAGAAGAAGACACACTCGCACACACGCTCGCACACACGCAGGCACACACGAACGCACGCACGCTCGCTCTCGTGCACGCCTGCGCGTACGCACACAGGCTCGCGCGCATGCACACGCATGCACACACACATTTTGTAATAATAATATGTCGCAATGTAAGGACAGTGAAATCAGGCGCTTGTCAATTTCTGGGCAGTTGGAGTTATTGATATCATCGTAAAGGTTGTTCATTTGTCTTGCTTTCGATGAAAAAAATACCTATCTATTATTAATACCAGTCAGTATATAAGCTATTGCGTAAAGTTACCTGGCGGTCTGATAAGTTGGGTCTGTCAGTGGACCCCCATCTAGGATAGATGTCTACTCTCACTGAGCACTGTTCTTGATAGATAAACTCTAGCACTTCGTTGAATTTGGGGGCCCCCGTCTAGGATTGGTGCTGTAGGTATCTCGTCCTGTGCTCGCGACTGAATCTCTCAGTGAGTGTCTCTCAGATGACGTCAGCCCATTTTCCGCGGCTCAATGTGACATCATCCAAGGGTGTGCTACTCCCTTAATTATCTTGTCCCCACAGTAAAGATAAGAGTCATGTCCTTTGACATCACACTTTTGAAGGAGGCGGAGGTCACTCGGTGTCAAAGTAAAATTATCAAGAGTTGAATTCCCAACTGGGGAGAATTTTTATTGAGAACCTCGGTCTTTCTACTGGGATGTTGTATCCCTCTCTCAGCCCAGGTTGGCCCTGACAGGCAGGGTTGAAGCCTGCTTCCTAAATGATCTAAAGAAGTCATTGTGAGAGTTTGTAAAAACACACCTACATGTACACATCTGCAGGCTATGATTGCGTCAGTCTGCACAAGCCCAACGAATACGTCCTTCGAAGATGATTTCATCACGTTCATGGGACAGTGACTGATCTGTGTTTGTTCTATTTTTAGTTTTGCGCTGGACAGTTTTTTCTTTGAACTTTGCTACATTCCATTCAGGTGGGTTGGATTCAGATTCTCATTTTGACCAAGGCACAATAACCATAGCTGTATAAAAAAAGGATGCTACACATTGGCAATCAGCAATAGTATATTTGCGAAATTGTCTGCATTGGTGTAATATTGTGTATTTGTAATTCTTTTTATGTATATTTGAATAATATGTATATGTATTTTTGTATATATGATTGCTACAGTAATACAAATTTCCCCAAAGGGATCAATAAAGTGTCATTTATTTGTTTATTTAGTAAAGTACATGCATGGTATATTGATTTGTAAGTACATGCATGGTATATTGATTTGTTATTTCCCTTATTTTTGTTGTCAACAGCTGCAGCTGCATCAGAGGATACAGGGGAAAGAACTGCAGCGAGCTTGACTTCTGTTCCTATGGCAGTTGTCCTCTTGAGGCAACGTGTGTGAATCTGCCCACGGGCTACGAGTGTAAGTCCTGACAAAAAGACATTTCTTTTACCATCTATGAAACTTAAAACAATGAGCGAAAGGGCATTTGAATTCCAAGGCCCCAAGACTGGAATGCTTTACCAAGTACTTTAAGAGACATCAAATCTTTTGATTCATTCAGATGTCAGCTGAAGTCGTTTCGGTTTTAAAATTAATAAGATGAATATTTAGAGTAATTTTCTTTAGTCAGAACACAACGTTTTACGTTACTGTTGTACGTTGTACTGTATTGTAAAGCGCTCAGAGCCTGTGTACTTTAATCGGGGTTGAGCGCTATATAAATGTCATTTATTATTATTATTATTATTATTAGTAAGTCCTGTCAGTAGTCCCTATACCCTGTTCATCAGCAAGCTTCTGTTCTTGGCGCTTACATGAACAAAAACTGAGTCGATAGTGCCGTAAAACACCTGCTCATACAAAATACTTCTGTTGTGTAACTGTTAGGCTCATCGCTGTTGGACGTGGAAGACGTGGGTTTAGTGGGTTGTTGGCGAGTGCTCTGGTGTGGTTTGATCCTTCTTTCCTATCAAAAGCTATCTTCCTTCTCTCTCCTCCTCCTTTTTTTGTGCTTGTTACTCTCTTGTTACACCTCTAATCTTTAGCACTTAAATGACCTAGTTGTGTTGCAAGTGCCGTGAAACCTCTACTAAAACTAAAACTAAGCAGAGGATATGGGTTTGATTCTCTGGTGGGGAAGATAGTGAATCAAGCATGGTTTTGTTTTGTGCTGGGATTTTGCTGACCACTCTGCTGGGGTTGGCTTTGTCAGGCAGGGTCGAAGCAGCCGGCCTCTTAATTTGATGTAAATCACTGGTGTCAAACTCAAGGCCTATGACCCACATCCGGCACAGAGGACCATTAGATCTTTATCTGGCCCGCGAGAGAATTCTTGCTGCATAGTCCATTCTGAGAATCTCCATTAACATAGAACCTTACCGCAGACATAAACGAACTTGTTGTCGAGAAAAGGTGCGAAACATCTAGCTCTGACAAACTTAAATTGGAATGCCTTGATTTGTTATTATTTTTACAGGATTCCTGCAGCCTCCTTAAATTCACGGAATCATTGAAAAATCCTTGATTTTGCATTCAAGGAAAAATTTCCTTGAAAACTCCTTGAATTTGAGGAACCTCCTTCAAAAGTCCTTGAATTTTGCCGGATCGGACATGAACAAACTTTTTCACGGACAATCGAAACTATGATTTCTTTCGGACAAGAGTAGGCCTATCAGAAATAGGCTTTCGGGATGCGAGTGCACCGTCGAAAACGGCATGAATTTCTTGACCAAATCTCCTTGAATTTTTTAAAATTTCTCCTTGAAATCTCTTTGAATTTGGTGGGGAGTTCATGGTAGGAACCCTGTTTTTAACTTGTGTCTGTTTTAATATTTATAATTGTTCAAAAGATGTTTAGTTTTCCACTACTTATTGAATGTTTATCCAGTTTGGCCGGCAACTTTAAAAGTTTAATTTGATGTTGACCCTTTGAGCGGCTCCGTTTGGTACTCCTGCTCTAGATTGTTTCGATGACAGATTTCCCAACTGTCCTGAATTTCTCGGGACTTGGCAACCAGGAATTTGAGAGATTTATGACAAACACTACACCAAACCAGTCTCAGCTGATGTAATTTTAATGCGTTGTTATATGAGGAGTCTACAGGAAAAATGGGCATAGTCACAAACTGGAATTTGTGAGGGTGTCAATTTTAAAAGCTTGTGGACTCAGACTTCATATTATTTGTTTAATTGGTGATTTATTGTTATGTTTTTTAAAATGTGAAATCAAACAACAATTGTCAACCAATAATTGAACAGAAATATAGTCATGGGTTAACAAGCATTCAAAAATTGGTACGCTAACGATTTTCAGTTTGTGGATATTCCCATTCTTCCCATGGACTCCTCATGTGATCTGATGGTTCAGAGCTGCCTCTCTATAACAACCTTCGATATAACGACATCCTCTGTATAACGGCATGGTGCCTAGGTCCCGATCCGATTTTTTTCCTTATATATCATTAGTAATATTTTGGTTGCCTCTCTATAACGACGACTCTCTGTAACAAATTTGTTTTCTGGTTCCAATGATGTTGTTATAGAGAGGCTGCACTGTATAACATTGGGTGTCCCTGACTAGATTTTGCAAAAGTTGGCAAGTCTGTGATGAGCGCTTTAAACATTTACATAAATTTCCTCCAATCAGGTGTCAGCACGGCGTCCTTCACCTCAGACAGCAGCCTGGTCACGTACACCTACAACCCGAGCGGCGCCACGCCCACCTCTGTCCTGACCTTTGACTTCCGCACCCGCGGCCTCTACGGACTCATTTTCCTGCTCCGCTACAACGACTACTTCTTCAAAGTGCGGGTGGCCGGCGGGCGGCTGGAGGTCAACTACAAACTCACGGCGGACTTCTCACAGACGGTGACCTTGAGGAAGCACGAAACTCAGGATGACGGGAGGTGGTATAGCGCCAAGTTGGAAGTCAACAATGACACAGACACCGTGAGGCTGCAGGTCTTTCGGGATGGGCGACTACTGGATGAAACACCTCCCGCTTTGGTGGATACCACGAACACGAACTTCGACGAAATGCTGAGAAAGGGGGAGATAGTTTTGGGAAACACGGACCTGACCCAGTACTCTTACGGTTGGGAGGCAGGGTTCAAAGGTTGTCTGACGCAAGTCCGCATCGGAGGAGTTCTATTGCCGTTTTTCTCGGACGATACTTTCGCGAATAACTCGCGCATCGAGGATAAATTTCTGGCGGAGCGCGTAGAGTCGGTGGTACACCACTGCCAGGGGAAGGACGTTTGCTCCACGTCGCAGTGTGTGAACGGTGGTCAGTGCCAAGACTTGTGGAACCAGTACGAGTGTCGGTGTCCCGCGGGGCTGTCTGGGCTTCTGTGCGAGGAGAACGCAGACAACTGCGCGCCGGACCGCTGCTCCAACGGGGGTCGATGTGTGGATGGGCTGGCCAGCTACACGTGCGACTGCCCAAAAGGCTTCACGGGAACGCGGTAAGTGAAACATGTTGTCTCAGATGTCTTTTTAAGTTTGTTTGTTTGTGGATCTTTTTTTTTTTGTTGGGGGAGGGATTTTAAAATTTTTTTAAAATGCAGATGGTTTTATGCCTGTGTTGACACAAATTAGGTCATTTTAGAAGCAGGGTTTTACGCTAGGCCGAGAGGGATACAACATCCCTGCCAAAAGAACAAGATACTCTATAAAAATACCCCCCCCCAACTCAGAAATCGAATTCAAGTCTCCTGGGAACGACAGTTTCTTAAACAGTTTCTCAGTTTGTGACGTACCTGCACACACATGGATGATCTCCTGTGACATTTACTTAACTGTGTCGCCTCTGCCTTCTTTCTGTCTCTTGCCCCCTCTCCTTTACTCTTCATACAGAGCACATTGCG
>NW_004798743.1:0-1114 GCF_000002075.1 Aplysia californica | reverse complement strand
ACACACACACACACACACACACACACGGTCACACACGGTCACACACACCTTCGTTCGTCGGGCTACACGACGACACAGCACACCTCCAGTCTTGGTTTCGGATTTTTCCGTCCTCCCTCCCTCACTCCCTTCCCCCGTCTTCCTTCTTCTGCAACTTCTTCTCGTCGTCGGAGGTAGGAGATTCTAGTTCGTAGGAAACTCCAACTGATTGAATTTGTGTATTTCTCATCGGCAGTTCGAGAAGGATCTAATTAATACCTGTATTATTTTACCGGTGTGTTTGTGTTTGTCTGTGTGTAGGTGTGCGTGTGACATCGCTTTTATGTGACAGCTAGAATCTACACACGACGAAGGAAGATAACAACATTTAGTATTGTGCTATCATCGTAGTGTTGTGACGTTTTTCGCAAAGTCGGATTTTATAGCAGCTCAGTGGTTGTGTTTTCTTTCTCAACACACACAAGGACGTTCGCTCTTCCCAAAGATGTTTCTTAGCGGCTGGTGAAATCAGAATTATGATATCGTCATTGATCTGCAGTTAAAGTGTAGCAGTCATTTTTCAAACGTATTTTTTTTGTGGGTGGGTGGCGGGTGCTCTGGTGTGTTTGCTCCTTCTTTCCTGCCAATCAAACATTTATCGTCCTTATCTCCCCTCCTTCTTTTTTGTGTTTGTTACTCTCTTGTAACACCTTTAATCTTCGGCACTTAAATGACTTTATTGTGTTTCAAGTGCCGTAAAACACTTACTAAAACTGACTAAAGCTAAAAGATGTTTCTTAGCGGATGGTGAATTCAGAATTATAATATCGTCATACACAACTAAAGTGTAACATTCATATTTCAAATGTATTTGTGCGGTGTTGTGGAGGTAGTTGAAGATATTGTGGGCGTTTGATGGGTGCTCTTGTGTGGATTACTCCTGTCAAACATCTTTCATGTGGGTGATTGGCGGGGGCTCTGGTGTGGTTTGCTTCTTCTTTCCTATCAAACATCTATCGTCCTTTTCTCCCCTACTTCTTTTTTATGTTTGGTACTCTCTTGTAACACCTCTAATCTTCTGGCGTTCATATGACCTCATGCAGTTGCGAGCGCCGTAAAACTTCTACTAAAACAA
>NW_004798742.1:80370-82203 GCF_000002075.1 Aplysia californica | reverse complement strand
CCATACCATACCATACCATACCATACCATACCATACCATACCATACCATACCATACCATACCATACCATACCATACCATACCATACCATACCATATCACACCCCACTACACCACACCACACAACATCACACTACACCACGCCCTGCCCTACCCTACCCTACCCTTCCCTACCTTACCCAACCACACCATACCATACCCTACCATACAATACCATACCATACCATACCATACCTTACCATACCATATCATAATAATAATAGATAATAAATAGCATTTGTATTGCGCAAATCCCCGCTCAAAAGCAAGCTCTAAGCGCTTTACAATCTATACTTTTACCTCAGCAGACCTGAGAGCATTCTGAACCAACCTCAACTACCTGGGAAGCATACAGTGCAAGCAGCCTTTTATCGGCGCTAAAACACTAACATACTAACAAGACATTTCGCTGTCTATGGCCAGGTACCTAGACGGTCAGAGATAGTATAAGAACGTATAGCCGGGTACCCATTCCCACTTCCCACCTATGTGAAATGAGGAAGATTTGTGTAAACTGCCTTTCCCAAGGACAAAACCTCGGGTCCGCGGCTCGAACCCCCGAACCCGCAACCTAAGGATTGCGAGTCCGGTAGCTAACCACTAGGCCATGGGTGCCTTACACAATACCATACCATAACATACCACACCCTGTCTGTCATCTGCATTGTGGAAAAACTTGATCGTGCTTCCTTCTTTGAGTCCATTCCGTGATGTTGTCGACGTAATATGCCTTTCATTTATGTCCCTCCTTCCTTCTCTCTCATATTTCGGCTTTGCACTAGTCTTCTTGAAATGATAATGATTTATAATGATATTGATGATAATAAAAAGAATAGTGAGAATGATGATGATAATAATAATAATAATAATAATAATAATAATAATAATAATAATAATGAAATAAAAATAACAATAATAACAATAATAATAATTATAATATTGATAGTAACATAATTTATTAGCTCTTCAGTATGCTCTATTCGCCCGTCATTTCCACTGCAGTGAGGAACATTCATATGGTTATTTTTTCCAAAGGACACAGTGTTGGGCCACTGATTGGATTAGAACCCACGACCTTACGGTTTCGACTCTGAGAGCCTCACAACTAGACCACCAACGCCACAGATAGCAACGAGGCTGTCAAATGGCTTGACAAAAATAGTTTTCATTTCTTTTGTTTAACTTTTAAGAGTGACATGAGCTTCTGGGCTTTCTGAACTCATGAATGTTGGGCGTTTGTTTCCTTTTTAAAACGTTTATTTCTGTAGTTATTTTTTTTGGGTACCCCCCCCACCCGGGTACCCCCCCACCCCTAATCGACACAATTTAGATCATTTAGGAGGCAGGCTTCAGATGGTGCCTGTCAGGGTCATTCAGGGTTGATAGGGATACAATTTCTATGCAGAAAGGCCCCGAAACTCGATAAAGATTCAAGGTTCGAACTCGTGTCTCCTGTGTGAGACAGCCAAGCGCCTGACAACGACATCACAGACGCCAGTATCGTTTGGCATTCTAAAACATCGTTCTTAGATGCTGTTGATCTTTTTCTGTAAAACTATAAGAAGTGTTCTATTTGATTATCCATCTCCAAGAGAGTGTTGAAGGTATGTTTTTACCCCCCCCCCCTTCCTAAACTTTCCAACTCTTCCTCCCACAGAGATATTTGAGCTACTTGATACAGGCGAACCTTTAGGGACTACGCTAGCTCCGGGCATTAATATGTGGCTTGGATTGGTCAAGAACCAAGGGACTGGCGGCACGGTACTCATACCTGTGTGTGTGTGTGTGTGTGTGTGT
>NW_004798742.1:78678-79468 GCF_000002075.1 Aplysia californica | reverse complement strand
TGCGTGTGTGTGTGTGTTTGTGTGTGCGTGTACACGTGCACTCGTGCGTGTGTGTGTTTTATGCGTTTGTCAGTTTCTAGTTTCTGTCAGTGTTTATAAGCCAAACAATAGGAGGAAATTACTGAATACAATAAAATACGAGTTCATTTCAAGCATAAAATTCTACCAACCCACCCTCTTTCCCCTCTTCCTAACCCACTTACCCTCCCCTCCCCCATCTTGTTTAACCCATACTTATGTCTTCTCTCTTCTGTTGTTCGTTTGTTTGTCTATCTGTTTGGTTGTGTGTGTGTGTGTTTGTGGGTCCACCCATGTTCGTTTGTTTGTCTATCTGTTTGGTTGTGTGTGTGTGTGTTCGTCGGTCCGCCCATGTTCGTTTGTTTGTCTATCTGTTTGGTTGTGCGTGTGTTTTTTCGTCGGTCCGCCCATGTTCGTTTGTTTGTCTATCTGTTTGGTTGTGTGTGTGTGTGTTCGTCGGTCCGCCCATGTTCGTTTGTTTGCCTATCTGTTTGGTTGTGTGTGTGTTTTTTCGTCGGTCCGCCCATCTATCAGTGGGCGTGGGAGGATAACCAAGGTTACTACCTGAGTAACCTAGATCCACATGAGGGAGGCTTTCACCCGCCTGACTCACCCTTGTCTCAGGACTTCGCCTACATTGACATTTTCTGGGAATACAAATCTGGGGGCGTTCTGCATGGACAAAAATTCCAGTAAGTCTCAGTGTGTTGGTGCACGTCTATCTATCTATCTATCTATCTATCTATCTATCTATCTATCTATCTATCTATCT
>NW_004798742.1:74743-77431 GCF_000002075.1 Aplysia californica | reverse complement strand
TGCGAGTCCGAGAGCCTAACCACTAGGCCACCGACGCCACATAACATACACGTGTTGGCCAGTTCGAGGCTGGCGAGTGTTCTGGTATAGTTTGCTCCTTTTTTCGTATTAAAGATATCATATCGTCCTCATCTCTCCTTTTTCTTTTATGTTAAAGTTACTTTCTAGTAACGCTTTTATTCTTCGGCATTTATATGACCTAATTTGGTTTCAAGTGTCGTAAAACTCTTACTACATGTAAACGAAACGAGACACTTTGTCATCATAGTAATATGTACCCAATTGATTATAGCTACACTTTTTAGGGTACATTGTGCAAGCATCAAAAAGTTCGGTACATCTACAAATTGATATCATTTGAACCCGCCATAAACTACGTGCTTGATTTTTTTCTAAATATCAACTTTCTTTGCCTAAACATTATGTTCATTACTTTTGTCATCTGCAAAAGCGTACAGGCTGAAAATGCTACTAAAAATGACGAAATACTTTAGTTGGTCTGTCAAGTTGTCTTCATTATGTAATATTTAGTACAGGGTGTCTAAAAAAGAGGACCTACTTAAAGGTCAATTACTCGGTCATTGGCCCAATAATTTTAACAAAACTTCGTACAAGTAAAATTCAACGACCGGGACATCAGGTTTGTAAATATGAAGAAAATCCATCAACGAGAAATAAACCGAGTTTTAAAATAATTTCAACAATATTTGGGTCAAACGCAAAATTTCCCTTCTTAGAAAGATTAAGCTACAGGGGCGTGATCGGCCCGTTCTGGTTTCAAGGTTTCATTAGATAGATACCTCACGGTGCTGAGAAAGCTTTGGAGAAGTTTTGGGACGAGAAGGTGTTATGCTGTTGAGGCTTGGCTCCTGTGGGATGGGGCTGCACCCCAATAAATGTTAAGAGTGGTCTTGTTTTGTTGTAAGAAAGGCTTGGAGAACGCCTTTTAAGCCAAACGCTTACAAATGATTGGTCATCACCTTCCTCCCAAACCTGAGCCCTTTAAATTATCTCCGGCGGTTTTTGACAGACAGACGACCGAACCATTTATACTAAATGTTGAACAGGACGCCCAAAAGCATTGAGCCAAGAACACGCCATAGGGTTATTCAAAATTTCCAATTTTGGGAAGGTAGTGATAACGCTGAACAGAGAAGGTAGAGAGTGGCCGCAGGGGGCGACAGATGCTGAGATAGGACAACTGATTGGAGAAAACTCACGGCATGGAGATGTGGTTGTATACACAGATGGATCTGTTAAACGAGGGGACAAATCTGGATGGGGCTTCTCAGCAGGAGTGAGTGGCAGATTGGTACAGAAACAAAAGAGAGTATACAATATTACATCTAGCATGGGAATGGAGATTGGGGCAATCACCCTTGCTCTCAAATGGGTCACAAAAACTCGACAAGCACACGTGATCTTTGTAACAGACTCTCAGAGCACTCTGAGGAAGATTGAAAGTGAGAACCTTAGAGCTGAATGAACAGAGCTCCTGAAGAAGGCGACACTGAAAAAGATCACCTGGATCTTCACCCCAGGCCATGCTGGAGTCAAGGGCAATAAGCGGGCTGATGAGCTTGCTGGGAAATCAAAACCGTAAGTTCAGTCCAGGAAAAACGGAAAAAAGAACAAGAAGAATTGGAATACCTTCATCTTGAGCAACTTCGTGAGCTTGGAATTGGATGGGGCGCCTGCAAAAGATCAAGACTTAGTGGGAGGAGCAGAAGGCTATGGAATCAATCATTGCTTGGGACCGTCAGTATCTACAGATTTCGAGACGTGCTTCTTCAGGGGACGGAGCGCTTATGGGGATGCCCCTTGTGCAGTGATGTCAGCCCTTCATACAAGTAACAAGTAACAAGTTCCAATTGCGTATTGAAGCTTGTAGGGAGAGAAATGTCAGCCCCTGGAGATTTAAATAGCCATGACCGCCCTGGGCTCAGTTGGCAATATTTTTTTGCTCATAAATTTGTTTTTCAATGCACAAATAGTGACCATTTGAAACATCTCAGTTTCAGACAGCCACGATTTGGTATTCTTTATAAGTGAATATTTTTTCTGTATTCGTTTATTTTAATAAAGGTTTTACGGCACTCACAACTACATAAGTTACCTCTTTCTATCACTCCCCGTGGGTGGTTGGTGGTGCTCTGGTGCGGTCTGCTCCTTCTCTTCTATCAAACATCTATCGTCCTTATCTACCTTCCTTCTTTTTATTTTTGTTTCTCTATTTTAATACAACAAAACTCCGGCACTTATATGACCATATTGGGTTACAAGTGCCGTAAAACTATCACTCTCCGCCTCTCCCAACCTTTTTCCTGACCCCAGTATGTTCATCTGCAGGTTTTATTGTGAGGACGACTTGCCCTCCGATAACTTAACCACAGACCTTTGCCTAATGCCGTACACGTTCTTCAACCGGACGTCCTCTGACGTCACTGTGCTGCTTGACAGTTTGCACATGCGCTGCTACTACCTGGTCAAACCGGCAGTGACGTGGCCAGAAGCTCATACCGCTTGCGCAGTGGAGGCGGGCACGCACCTAGCGTTTTTGGAGACAGAAGAGGAGACTCGTTGGCTGTCCCGGGAACTGAGAGCCAGGCAAAGACCGTTTTGGATTTGCTGTTGCTGTTGTTGTTGTTGTTGTTGTTGTTGTTGTTGTTGTTGTTGTTGTTGTTGTTG
>NW_004798742.1:71367-72410 GCF_000002075.1 Aplysia californica | reverse complement strand
ACGCACTCACACCACACACACACACACACACACACACACACCCCACACACACAAACAACACACACACATACACACACACATCACACACGCACACAAACAAACACCACATACACACACACATACACACACACACACACACACACACACACACACACACACACACACACACACTCACACATCCCGGTCAGGTGAGCTGCAGTTCGTGTGTGAGGCAGACCCTATCATGCTGCATCTACCCCCTATCTTCTGTTGGGAGACGACAGTAGTAAACTACGTGAAATACCTACCCGAGCACTCTAGCTGCTACGCCATCTTCATCGGCCAGTACAAGTACAACCAAGCAGAGGTCAGAGGAAACATTTTACTATATTTTTTTTGTGAAGCTGCCGGTGTGGGTGGTTGGCGCGTGCTCTGGTGTAGGTGGTTGGAGGGTGCCCTAGTGAGGTTCGCTCGTCCTTATTTAATAAGTAGCCAGGTGGTATAAAGAGGATTTTTTGTGTTGTATATGAGAGACACGAGTGTCCACAAGGTCGTGTTGAATAGAATGCACAAGTTGCCTCACTGGCCCTTCCTCTAGCCACCAAGGTCTTATTCCGTATCGTCCGTATCTCTCCTCTTTCATTTTTTTTGGTTTCTTGTCATTCTCTTGTAACATCTCTAATCTTCGGCACTTATGTGACCTTATTGTAAGCGCCGTAAAACTATTACTTAAACTAAAACAAAACCTACAGGCGTCTGTGATGTTGCGATTAAGCGCTTCACATATATGCTTGCAGGAGATAATTAAATGTCAAAACGCGGTGGAATCAGGTGGTCGTCAATTTTTAGACACGTAGAGTTATTGGTATCATCTATACTTTTTGCCATTGAAAGGGGTTGGGGTTTCTTGGAGTCGGATGAAAAATCAGCAAGAAAATGGCCGCAAAATTTGGTGACTTTCTTAAAAACCGTAAATTTATTTTTTTGGGTGCCTTTGATCAACGTTTTGCGGTAGTAGTAGTAGTAGTAGTAGTAGTAGTAGTAGTAGTAGTAGTAGTAGTAGT
>NW_004798742.1:63980-69993 GCF_000002075.1 Aplysia californica | reverse complement strand
CTCTTTTCCTTTCGCTTTCTGTCGTTCTCTCCCACCCCCTCTTTCTCTCTCCCCTCTCTCTCAGTCTTTCTCGCTGTCTCTCTGTCTCTCTGTCTCTTTCTCTCTCTATCTTCCTCTCTTTCCATCTGACTCTGTCGTTGTTGCTTATGATATGTTGTTGTTTGTTGTTATTGCTGAAGTTTGTTGAAGTTGTTGTTGCCGTTGTTGTTTGTTGTGGTGGAGTTCACAACATTGGTGTTTGTGGTGTAGTGTTTAGAAGGCTCTCCTCTGTGACACGTAAAGAAGAGTTCTATTCCTGTCGTACAACACGAGGGCAAGGCAGAGGTATCATTACATCGGCTTCCAAATTGTTGTTTTGCTTTGGTAAGTGTTTTACGACGCTCCCCATACAACCCGACATGCATCATAAACGATAAAGAGGGTAAAGCCATTCTCAACAAGCATGCTATTACGAAAAGATAGGAAAATTACTTCCAAGAATTACTCAATCCCGACGCTTACCTCGGACAACAAGAAGACTTCCAACCATCATATGGAGAACATACAGAACCACCCATATTCTCGGTGAAATCGAAAAGGCACTCAAAACCAGCCCCAAGACCAAAGTCCCAGGATCAGATGACATCACAGTCATCTGAAAACAAGCCTCAGGTTCTCAAAATGGTTCCGATGAGATATTTTCCAGTGAATACACCACATATTAATAACACTGTTAGATAATGCATTTCAAAATTACTAAAAATCACTTTTGACATCGAAAAAATAATCTTAAATTATCAGAATATTTTCCCCAGTTACCTCCCTGAGTCACCTAGTGGTGCCTGAGTCCCCCCAGTTTACGGTTGTACTTCTTTCTTTCTGTAATCTTTGTTGTATACTCGTACCCCACGCCTTGGTTCTAGTTATCTTTCCCAATACCGTTAAAATAGTTTAAGAGACATGCAATGTCCGCCTTGGACAGGTGACTGTCTGAAACAGTGTCATTATCAGGTAGGACCCCAAATAACACACAAGTGGGGGTGGGGGGTGGGGGTGGGGGGTGGGAAGTGGCCTATAAGTTCATGGACGAATTTTTGAGCGTCTAGGAAAAGGCCATTTGTCTTATAAAGGTGGCTGTCAGAGTAGGCTCGACTCTACTTAAATCAGTATCACTTTTAGTGTATTTGTTGCTGACACACAGCTAAGAAGAAAGAACAAAAGAAAGAAAGAAAGAGAGAAAAGAAACAAAAGTTGGAAGAAAATGCTGCAGAAGCAAACAGAAAACAACAACAGAAGCGAGGGCGACATCAACATCAACGCCCCCCCCCCCTTTCGAGGGAATATGACAAAATCAACCCCTCCTCACCGAAAAAACCCAATCCTAAAACAAGCGACAAGCGCATAGAACCTGCTGTTGAGCGGGGATTTGCGCTGTACAAATGCTATCTTTTATTGTTATTATTATAAACAACACACACACACACACACACACACACACACACACACACACACACACACACACACACACACACACACTTACGCACACACGCACACACTCATCTTTAATTACATCATAATGACACTACATGTATTTTCTTTTATTCCACAAGATGGGAAAACGATGAAACACCAACAGATCCAGAGTATGATTACGTGATTAGCGCCGCTGACGGCTGGCGTCCGGCGCCTGGCGCTGAACATCACAGCTTTGTGTGCAAGAGACACAGCCCCCAGACCTCTGACCTGGCACAGACCTTGTGTGGAGGCGACCTGGCTTCCGAAACAGTGTTCTTTAGGTAACCGCTACTCTTTAGGTAACCGCTACTCTTTAGGTAACCGCTACCTTAGAAGCACAACGCTCAATTTGACATGGCCGTTTTGAGTTACTAAGATCGTAAGGTTAAAGACCAAATGTTCTTCAGTGTATCTGCTCTCTCGATATCTTAAGATTATTCGGAGTCGTTATCAAGATATTCAAAGAATTGCATTCGAAAAAGCTTGAAATGTTGAGAAACTTAAACATTTTAACGTCAAATTATTTCCCAACGCTAAGTACTGAAGAGATAGAGTTGTGTAATTTTAGGGTAGCGAAATATCTGAAAGATACAAAGAGTTTATTCACACTTTGGGAGGATAATGATGGTATCCTCTCTTTGGACTTCACACGCAATTATGTTGTTGTTTTATATATTATGCATACATATTGTTTGAAATATTTGATGTAATGAAATAATATTATTATTTCACATACATGTACTCATCTCCATTAAAATGCATTCCTTTTAAAATGCACGTAGTGTTTCCCAAATCATGTCTTTGACGAAAAGAACACAAGGTGAGCTATTGTCCACTGTCAGGCCGTTAGACACACATTTTTTTGTTGGTGTGGTCATCTCTCACTTTGGAACATGCTCAAAACTCATGAAGCGTTATAACTACGTGTATTTTCTATATTTTGTGGTTTCTTATTCTCATTTGTAGTTTGAACAGGAATTGCTCTATACATTATCACTAAATTGTTGCGAGATAGGTAGCGCACCGAGATCTTAAACTGATCTCCTTATTTTATTCCTAACTGTATGCCAAGACGGAGCACTGAGAAGCGAAACTGCGCCATTGGGATTCTCATTGCAGGTGAAAGTCAAAGGCAAATTGCGGTTCGGTTTAATGTAGATCAACGGACAGATGGAAGGCTGCAATAACGTTTCCAGACAACTAGAAGTGTTGTCGATCAACCAAGCGCAGGGTAATCAAGGGTTACAACTGCATAACAAAATCGACATATTTGCATTTATTGCCACCAAGGTGATTGTTTCTTCCTTCCAATTATTCAGCGAAGACCTTCGGGGAACTTAAGGAACAATAAAATAAATGCAGTCACCACTGGGCGCCGATTGACACTCGGCGCTTACTTCTGCACACCTACAAGCTCGTGTAGACAGGTGCAACCAACATTTAAAGTGGACGCTCAGAGACTGGGACAAAAATACATTGTTTCTGAAGAGCGTAGGTTTTTTCGAAAGTCATAATGATGGAAGGAGAAGTGTACGCCAGCTATCCGATCATCAGTGCAACTTCGTAATGCATTGATCTCAGAATGGCATTGCACACCACAGGACCATTCGAAGTCTTACTCTATCTATGCGATGTCGAACACTCTCTACCATTACAACACAAGGCGGTCATACTCGTTATTGTACTTTTTTCATGGACGGGGAAGTCTTGAGCTTTGCACGACACATACCACGAACCTGGATAAGACTATCTCTTTTGTTCAACATCTGTTGGCAATATTTTGTCCTCACACCTCCGTGTTAAGGTCTTGTATTTACCGACGCCAGAGTTTTTCATTCCGATTTATGTTTATAATATATATTATTCATTTGCTAATTTTACTATGTGTGTGTTTATTTCTGCATGGCTGTAGCTCCCGTTTCCGCTCGTGCTACTACTACAATAACCAGCTGGGTGCCTGTGATTACAACACGGCCTCTAGCTTGTGCATGGACCAGGGCTATCACTTGTTCATCCCCGAGACGCCCGAGGAGCAGACGTGGGTCAAGGACAAACTGACAGCTCGTGGCCTTGACCTTGAAGTCTGGCTGGGCCTGAAAGGGCAACGGACGGATGGATCATCTGTTCGTTGGGCATGGGAATATACGCTATTTGCTTCGACGGTGGGTATTTGGGTGTGCTGGGTAGTGAGTATAATATTACGGTAATAATTTTTGTAACTCAAGTCGAGATATTTGTAATAGAAGGAGGCGGCGTTGCCAGGTGTAAGAAATACGATAAGTGACAAGATGGCCGCCGAAATTTGATGACTTCCATAGCTTTAGTGTCCTTTGAAATGGTAAATTTACACGTTTTGTTCCTCTTATCCACGTTTTTCTGTAAATACCACCAGGGGCGCTTGAAGCGTCAACATAATCAAATAATCGCTGCTTTCCTTCTTTAACTTGAGAACATCGGTTCAGTCCAATCCAGCCGTATATGTAGGCTTTATGAATTCAAAAAGTAATTTTCATGAAATCGAATCACCAATGAACAGTGTACATAATGCTTGGAACTTTTTCAGTGTCTCATAAATACCTTGTTCACCCCTTTCAAGTCACTCTCATAAGCAGTTACAAGCACTGATTATGTTAGTTAACAATTATTAGACTAGTAAAGTCTTCCTCAAAAAGGTGAGGGGGGACAAGTCCTAATAATCTCATGGGTGCTGTGAGTGACTGTTTTTAATCGTAGACTTTTTACCATCCTATAATCAGATCATGATATTTTTTATGGCATTGGCTCCTGGCCGTGAAAGGCTAGATAAAGACAGCCAAATTTGAAACCAAATTGATAGATTATTTTATTTTGTAATATTATTATCATCTCTGCTTCTTTGCTATTACATCTGTAGTTAAATTTACAGTTAAAAATCTTGGGACTGTTGTTCCCACTACACCTTTAAAATTTGTAATTACGTTTTGACCAAAATGGGAAAAATATTTTAATCAAATATTTTCTCAATTGTTTTAGCGGGTGGACATACAATACGAGTTCACCTGAATGATGTCAATTCGAGTACGTAGTTTAGACAAGTATATTCCTATTGTGGTGAAGCTTTTCGTTTGTCACCTCATCTCTATCTTTTTCTCTCTCTTTGCTTAACCTGTCAAACAAGTCAGCCTGCGCCCCTGAATACCATACAGAAATGTGTTCTTGTATGGACAGCACACGTGTTGTCCAAAAATTAAATTCAATAAAACGTCCAACGGGCGGAGAAAACATATGTGAGGCAGCATGGTGGAATCAGGCTCTCGTCAATTTTTGGGCATGTAGAGTTATTGGTATAATCGTAAAGCTTGTTCACTTGTCTTTATTTGGATGAAAAAAAATATCCATTTGACTTGAATACAGGTCAAGATATTTGCGAAAGAAGGAGATTTGGGTCACCTGTTTTCTGAGGTAAAATTAGTGAGAAAATGGCCACCAAAGATTAGTTTTTTCCTTTGCTAAAGAGTCCGTGGTAACTGAAAATTTACATTTGTTGTGATTTTAATGAACGTTTTTCAGAAAATTCCACTCAGAAATTAGTTCTTTAATGGGCAAGAAAGGTGTTGAGCCAAAATACAAAAATTCGATAAAAATTCACAAACCTGCGGAAAAATGCAAGTTTCTTCACTTTGATAATTTTGACGAGAGCCTGATTCCACCACACTGCCTCACATACAATTCTTCGATATCGTTATTTCAACAACGCTTGGGGGCTCTCGTGGTCTACAGGCTACGATGTTCGCCTCTCATTCAATAGGTCCCGGGTTCGAAACCAGACAGAGACGGAAAATTTTTCTCTCTAAAAGTCTCTCCTTTCCCCTCCTTTCCTGCTCTCTACCCATGTTCTCTGTCAGCTTTCGTCTCCACTTTCTTCCCCCTCCCCTTTGCCCCCTTCTCTGGGCTCCTGACTCTTTCAGCGCCTTTCTACTGCTACTCCTTGGCCCCTTCTTACTGCTGTCTTTCAGCCACGCACCTGATCTTCTGGTAGGTAAAATCTAAAAACCTAGCCTTCTCGGATAAGGGGGAAAATCCTCGACGGTCCCATGTGCAAGTTGCGCACGTTAAAGATCCCTTGATGGTTCTAAAATTGATAAGAATAGGTTTCGGTCGCCACCCGGGCAAAATTCAAAATTTCCTACCAAATCTCCCGCGCGCCGATAGGACCTTATGCGGTTGCGAGCGCCGTAAAACACATAGGAAAACAAAACAAATAAACAACGCCTGATTTCACCATGATGTCGCACTATCTAACTCGTGCATGTTTTCTAATCACCAACGTGTCCCAAACTTCTAGATTGTAAACCCGTCTCGGTTCAGCCCTCCTCTGGCGTCATCTCCGCTTTTCTGTGTGTCGGACAAAGAGGGCAGGACCAGGCAGACAGTGCCCTTCAGACTGTCGAATGTCTTGTGTGAGAGAGAGATCACTCCGTACACACTGTTTACTGATACAGAGGAAATCCCTACGACTGGCGAGGACGGAGGTGTGTGT
>NW_004798742.1:55777-63880 GCF_000002075.1 Aplysia californica | reverse complement strand
AGCCTGCGAATTAACTCCCCCGTAGTTAAACTGGCTACTGATCTAGTGTCTGTCAGCGATAACTCGACATCGAAAACTCTGTCGTCCGTTAAATTCAAGATCTCTCCCGGAGGTGTGAGGGCAACATCTTTGCTAACAGATGTTGAACAAAAGAGATAGTCTTATCCAGGTTCGTGGTATTGTGTCGTGCAAAGCACAAGATTTCCCGTCCATGAAAAAAAGTACATTAACGAGTATGTCCGACTTGTGTTGTAATGGTAGAGAGTGATCGACATCGCATAGACAGAGTAAGACTTCGAATGGTCCTGTGGTGTGCAATGCCATTCTGAGATCAATGCATTACGAAGTTGCACTGATGATCGGATAGCTGGCGTACACTTCTCCTTCCATCATTATGACTTTCGAAAAAACCTACGCTCTTCAGAAACAATGTATTTTTGTCCCAGTCTCTGAGCGTCCACTTTAAATGTTGGTTGCACCTGTCTACACGAGCTTGTAGGTGTGCAGAAGTAAGCGCCGAGTGTCAATCGGCGCCCAGTGGTGTGTGTGTGTGTGTGTGTGTGTGTGTGTGTGTGAATAAGAATTTTATGTATGTTTGCCTATGTGTGTGGGAGAGTCAGAGAGAGAGAGAGAGAGAGAGAGAGAGAGAGAGAGAGAGAGAGAGAGAGAGAGAAAGAGAGAGAGGGAGAGAGAGAGAGACAGACAGACAGACAGACAGACAGACAGACAGACTGGCACAGACACAGAAACAGACATAGACAGACCGACCGACAGACAGACAGACAAACAAACAAACAAACAAACAGAAAGTCAGAAAGACATGCAGATAGGCAGACAGAGAATTCATAACTTTGAATCTACAAGTTATTCATTTTTTTCCAACACTCTCCCCAGAGCCCCTTGTGTCCTGTGATCACCCGCCCTTTGACGTTGAAGACTGCCAACCCCATTTTACCCGCGTCGCTTCCTTCGCGTACTGTCTGGCCAGACTGACGTCGGAACGGAGTCGCTCGAACGCGGAGTGCGCCACACAGTGTGGCAAGAACAACAAATGTTTATTCTACCTTTGGACGTACAATAAGAAATGTTGGATCTTCAGGATACACGACAGTTTCAGTCCTATTGGAAAAGCAACCGATTGCCAGAAGAATAAATGCTTCACTCGCAAGTGTGCTCTACTGAAGCCTCCTCTACAGGAAAATTCCATCAACTGAAGCTTCGGCTCATCCACACTTCAAAATGTTGAATGGTCCTTATCACGTTTAGCATAAGTTTCACACTTTGGGGTATTGACTCTCTTCAAAAGTCTACGTCAGTTGAATGGAGTCAAATCATGATTCATGACAGACAGATAGATTTGGGGGTTAAAAGATGGAAACAATTGACCGGTTGGTACAATGACATAGATAGATAGATAGATAGATAGATAGATAGATAGACAGATAGATAGATAGATAGATAGATAGATAGATAGATAGATAGATAGATAGATAGATGTCCTAGAATTACAAAATTCTATCTGCTTAGTACCTAGCTTTGAGAAATTCGAAGTAAAAAATTATGAGTTTCACAACACATTAAACTGTATCGAATGCAATTCTTTGAATATCCTTATAACGACTCAGAATAATCCTACGATTTTTATAGAACAGATAAAATGTTTGGTTTCTGACCTCATGGTCTTAGTAACCCAATCAACATCATCATCGTCCAGTTCCAGATCTGCGACAGACATCGACGATCATGGTTCTCCATTCTTTCCTTTGCTCGGATGCTCTAAAAAAAAAGCTACGTTTCCCTGATCTTTCACTGTTACCCATTTGTTTAGGTTCCCTCCCTAAATATGTCGTCCTGGGCCTACCCCTGCCTCGCTTGCCCTCAATTTTGCCAGTGAGAGCTAGACGCTCAAGACCCTTATGTATATTCAGGTGTCCCAAAAACTGCATTTGTCGTTTCCTGATTGTTTTTAACATTGAGCGTCCCACGTGGGCTTCATCAAAAACTACCTCATTTGATTTATTTTTCTTCCATGATACTCTTTGCAGTCTCCTAAGAAACCACGTTTCTGTTGCTTCTATTTTACTTTCACTGTCTTTAGTAATTGTCCAGCATTCACAGCTATATAGAAGGGTTGACCAAATGTAGCATTTCAGAACGTTCGTTTTAGTGTTCATTGAAAGGTTTCTATTTTTCAGGATTGGGCTCATTTTATTGAACGCTAGCTAGCCTTAGCCATTGTAATTTTCGGTTTTATTTCTGTGGAACATTTGGCATCAGATGTTATCATAATATATCCTAGATATTTAAACTGTTGGACTTGATTGATCTTTTCACCTTTGCTAATGAGATTACGAATAGGATTTGCTTCTTTTTTATATTTTGTTTTCCTTACATTTAACACTAATCCTTTACGTTCACTTTCTGTTACAACAGTATCTAGAAGCAATTGAAGGTCCTTTTCTGAGCCTGCTTTTAAACCTGTTTCATCTGCATACCTGATGTTATTAATATTTTCTCCATTTACTTTGAGACCTGGACATTCTTCTATGTTTCTAAGGATTGTTTCGCTGTACATGTTAAAAAGGTCTGGTGACATAACACGTCTTTGCCTCAATCCTCGCCTAATCTGCTTATATTCATTGTATTCTCCATTAATTTCTACAGCAGTGTTTTGCTCCCAGTGCAGATTTGTCTAGCTTTTCCAGTATTTTAAATAGCTCATCATGTCTAACTTTATCGAACGCCTTTGAATAATATGTGAAGCATAAATAGTAACCCAATATGTCAAGAAATGTCAGATAGAACTTTGTAATTCTTTGTAGCGAGATAAATTGATCAATACAGTAAGGCATTCGTCGTTTAAAGGGAAGTAACACAAAAAGCATTAACTCTCTGTTTAACAAGAGCTATCTCCCGTGGCTGTTGTGAACCTTGACCTGGCGGAGAACATTAATTCATGCCTCTTTCATGCTACATTTGGCCCATTGATGTTTAATGATAGTTGTGAAAATTGTCATTTATAAAGGAAAAAATATCAAGGTGGAGTCCGTTATCGACCAGAACTGTTTACAATAAAATTTTGTCCAATCCTCCACCCAAACCAAAGCTACAGAAATTACTTTACGTCAAATACGCCCTATAATATATACGCTGTGACCTGGACTTTAATAAGGAAAAAAGAAAACAAAATAGCTGCGTCTGGGGTGTGGTGCTACTGCAGAATGGCCAGAATTACCTCCAAAGCAAAAAAGACTAACAGTGAGGTGTATGCGATTCTCCACGCAAGACAAACCTTGCTTATCAGAATAAAAAAACAGAAACACGCATTACGCAGTGGCGATGGGTAGGGAAAGGCTCACGGACTTGAGCCCCTCCTCCCCCCCCCTCCCCACACCCAACTCTCTCCCAAAGCAAATGGAAATAAAGAAATAAGCCGTTGAAACTGTTTTGATCGCACCCAATGAACACAGAGTGATCAACTTGGGGGCTTGCTCGTTTATCCAATCACTGTTGTCACCGCTAAAAACTAATGTCTTTAGGCTCAGAAAAGGACGAGCCCATTCCAACGGACCCTCATTTATGAAACCTCTCTTGTAAAAAGGTTGAAGACTTACAAAAAAATAACACCGCACAGAGGGCTCACGCTCTCCTAGCCCTGACAATGGGGTGAAAGTTTACGACACACTTTCCTCCAGTGACTGTTACCTATGCACCCATTTTGCCTTGGTTAGGTGCGTTCAACTTTCCGCGACTACACGGCCTAATCCAGCTCATAGACGATTTAATATGTTTGGAGTGTTGCGTATACGTGTTTGTGTGTGTACCGCTGAGATTTAACTGCTATTAATTACATCAAACCACTTTTGAGGCAACTTTTCATCCGATGAAAATTATTTAGAGAAATTTGGAGGTAAAACGGCTTGGTCCATACCATTCAGAAGAATTTAACGTAGAACAACGAGATTGAAATTGAAGACAACGGTGACTTCTCGTTTGAATGGTTCTCAGAATGCCGTGGCTCGCCGTTAGTATAGAAAAACCATTCCTGTTTAGTTTTTATTGCATGTTATTTGGTGGTACAGAAGTGGAATTCTGGATGGAGAGCCAGAGGAAGACCAAGGCGACGATGGAGTGAATCTGTGGCAGACACCCTTAAAGATCGTGGGATGTCCCTCCTACAGGCCACACGACTTGCTGCAGACAGACACCTGTGTCTCCCCGCGACACCCCAGGGTACAAGTGGAAGAAAAAAGTAAAATAAAGTAAAGAAGTGGAAGCAACGTACCGTCACTGGTCGGGAGAGTTGCAATATAAAGGCAGCAGAAAGAATCATGAGCCCAGAGGAGGGGGACAAAAGGGGTGGGAGGGGGGGGGGGCAGAAAGTGGAGACGAAGGCAGACGAAAGAACGTGATAATAGAAAAGCAAATGGGGCGATAGGTGGAAACTTGAGAGAAGACAATTTCCCCTCGACCTCAGGTTTCGAACCCGGGACTCATTGAATGAGAGGCAAACACCGTACTCTCTCGCCCACGAGAGCCCGCACATAGCAGAATGCAACTACAGCTCGAGACCATGAAGGCTGGAGGGTCCTTATAGACAACACCTGAGTCTGAGATGACTCCTCCAAGTACGCCAAGTATAACATACATGGACGTGAATTCGATGGGCGGGCGCTCCATCAGCTCAGGTGGCATTATGATGATATGGGAGACATAGCGGGAGGCCTTGGTTCGAATCCCCAACCAGGTGTTCTGAACTTGGGAGGTTGTTTTGAGGAGGTTTTAGGGCTCTCCGCCCATCTTGGATCGATCTTATCGGAGATGGGCGTTTTATATGCGAAAATCCCACCTCTTAACACCTTTTAAAAACATCGCAGGGCTGAAAAGGGCATTAAACCAATACAATAAATGAATCGATATACCCCCCCCCTCCCAAATTAATAGATCACGTCGTCTCCTTCTACACCTGTAGTTTCGTATACTTCTTTTGGGTTGTTTGTATTTATTGTTGTTGTTGTTGTTGTTGTTGTTGTTGTTGTTGTTGTTGTTGTTGTTGTTGTTTTTGTTGTTGTTGATGTTGTTTTTGTTTTTGTTGTTGTTGATGTTGTTTTTGCTATTGTCGTTGTTGTTGACGTTTATGTTATTGTCGTCGTTGTCGTCGTTGTTGTTATTGTTGTTGTTGTTAATACTGCTGCTATTGTTGTTGTTGTTGTTGTTGTTGTTGTTGTTGATGTTGTTGTTGTTGTTATTGTTATTGTTTTGGGATTTCGTTTTTGTTCCTCCTTTAAAACGAAAATCGTGGTATTATTCATATTATATTATTACTTGCCTTCAAAGGTTCTTACTTTCTCAATGTTGTTTTTCTACCTACCCCATCGATATCAGAAACTGTCATAACAACAACTACAAGAAAACATCATCAGCAACAACAACACCGAAAAAAAATAACACCAACAACAACAACGAAAATATAACAACAACAATAACAACAACAACAACAACAACAATAAAACAACAACAACAACGACAACAACAAAAAGCCTGTATGTCCTTCTGTATCCAAACGAAGTCAAACTGGGAAGATAAAGATTGTAGCATCTCAATTTGCATTTTGAATAACATTTTATTTCTTGTCAGTGACAGCATTTGGATGGGTGGGGCAATACAGATAGACAGGATGACATTTCTGTGAACATAGGATCTAGCTTTGTATTTGGATATGCCCACAACACTGTTGGGAAAATCGAGACCAGAGTATTAAACAGGAGGATAATATCGATACAACAACATCGAAAGGAGAAAGGAAAGCAGCAAAATACACATCACAGTATCACAGATACGGGTTTGTAAGGTTCGATACCTGCCTACAGTGCTCCTGAAAACGATGAAACGATACTCAAACGACGTCTGCCAGATCGTCGTCATATTTTTACAAATACCAGAGTTCTGGTTTTCCAGACAACTCACCCCCTCCCCCACCCCACCTTTCTCTCACTTCTTACCTCACACTCCTCCCCCCTCCCCAATCCCCCCCTTCTCCCGCACAACCCCATGGTCTAGTATGTTAAAGTTAGGAGTAATGAGAAAGCCAACAACGTCAACATCCTTACAGAGGATTAACCTTTCTAGCAATAAAGCAACAATGATCTTAAGATCTTCACCATGATAAAGTAACTTAAATAATCTTCGGCGTAACGTCTCTGGTGATAAAGTACGGTAACTCAAATTAACTTCGGTGCACCCTTTTTGGTGATAAAGTAACTCAGAAAAACTTCGGCGTATTCTCTCTGATGATAAGCTAACTAATAAACGTCGGTGACATCTCTCTTGAGATACAGTAACTCATATTAACGTAGGTGTAACCTCTCTGAAGACAAAGTAAATCGAATACTCAACGGTCATTAAATTGTTGATAAGTATCTCAAATAAACTTCGGTGTAACTCCTTTGATGATAAAGCAACTCAAATAAACGACGGTGTAACTCCTTTGATGATAAAGCAACTCAAATTAACTTCGGTGTAAATTTTGTCGTGATGTAGGTACAGTTCTAAATGTTAGTGCAACAGAAATAAATGCCGAATGTTCTGTCAAAGTGTCCTATTTGTCTGTGATGGGAGGATGAACACATGCCCCCAATACATTTACAAATGGAATTTAAAAAACAACAACAATAAAAATAAAATAAAAAAACAACCGCTCCTCAAATAAGTACAAAAAACCTTCAACAAAAACAAAACTAAACCAAGACCCCCCCCCCAAAAAAAAGCAACAAACAAAAACACACCGAATAAACAACCCCCCCCCCCCTCATAACCCCCTCCCCCAACAACCCCTCCCCCTCCCAATAAAACAAAGAAAATAAAATAAGAACAAACCAATAAAAAAAGAAAAGAAAGCTGTTCTGTAAATGAAGACAAACATAGTTTTCCTGCATGCCATTGTCGTGAAAACTTTCGTCTGCACTCCAAACTCACACTCAGGCCTACAACTAACTCCCCCAAGCGGTTCAAATCCCAGCAAGGTGTCAGTTTTCATGAAGCTACTAAGTTTAGTTTTAGTAGAAGTTTTACGGCGCTCGCAACTGCATAACAAGGTCATATGAGCGCCAAGGGGTGGATGTCAACAGAGAAGTCCTTACTCTGCTCACCTCTCTAGCTTCGGCAGAACCTCGTCTGCTTCGACTATCAAGGCACCACGCAAATAGCGGGTCACATGGGTGTGACAAACATACAAAAGAAGTAGAGGAAAATGACGAAAGTAAGGATTAGGAAAGAAAAAGCAGCAGTTTCCAGTTGCAGCAGAGGCACAGTTATGAGCATGCCATTGTTCGATCATCCCATTTACAATTCTACTGTGCATTAGAACGAGAAATGTCCCCCTTTGGGAATGGTCTAGAGACACTTCAGTCAGTGGCACCGCCCCGGGTGTATGAAGCTACTTAACCCTTAGGGTCTCATGGCTGAACTGACTCACTTTCTACGTAACCTGGCCCCTGCAGCACTTTTCTGTACTCAACAGTCTATGGGTGTTTGTGGTGTAGCGGTTAGACACCTCGGTATCGTACACATGAGACGCTAGTTCGATTCTAAAGAGGGGATAAATGGATGGTTGCGGGTGCTCTGGTGTGGTTTGCTTCTTCTTTCCCACCAAACATCTATAGTCCTTATCTCTCCTTTTTTCTTTTTTTATGTTTTTTACTCGCTTGTATCACCGCTCATATGACCTTGTGCAGTTGCGAGCGCCGTAAAACCTCTACTAAAACTATACTAAAGAGGGGATAAGATAAACAGTTTCATTGAGTATCTCGGCCTTTGTGTCTGTATGTTGTATCCCTCTCAGCCCAGGTTGGCTCTTACAGATGGGGTTGAATGAAATAATCTATGTTGCCTAGACGGGGGCTAAAAGTACCCACATCTCTCACCCAAAAGTCGATTTCCTTCAAAAGTTAGCATCCTGATAGTTTGAACAGCGTGGTCAAAGTTGGGCTTCACCCCTTCCCCCGTCCCTCTGTGTTTCTGCCTCTGCTCCCTCCTACTCTGCTCCCCTCTCTGTCTGTCTGTCTGTCTGTCTGTCTGTCTGTCTGTCTGTCTGTCTGTCTGTCT
>NW_004798742.1:40526-42582 GCF_000002075.1 Aplysia californica | reverse complement strand
GTGTGTGTTTGGGTGTGTGTACGTGCGCTTGAGTATGTATGCTTTTGTGTATGTATTTTATTGAGAGTTTTACAGCACTTGCAACACAATTAGGTCATATAAGTGCCGACTGTTAGAGGTGTTAGATGCGAGTAAAATACACTAAAAAGAAGTAGGAGAGACAAGGACGACAGCTTTTTGATAGGACAGAAGGAGTAAGTAACACCAGAGAGCACTCGCCAATCCCCCACTGGCTGGCTTTTGATAAGGCGCTACCTCAAAATTACAAAGTCGGATCTGACATTTTACTAAGACCATGAGGTCAGAAACCAAATGTCCTATCTACTCTATAAAAACTGTAATATTATTCGGAGTTGTTGTCAAGATACTCAGAGACCTAGAGAGAGAGAAGAGAGAGAGAGAGAGAGAGAGAGAGAGAGAGAGAGAGAGAGAGAGAGAGAGAGAGAGAGAGAGAGAGAGAGAGAGAGAGAGAGAGAGAGAGTGGAAATGTTTTTCTATCTGTATAGAATTAATGTTTTAATGAATGTTTCTAGTTACTCACGTTTCAACTGTATTTTGAGTGTATGTGAATTTTTATTGCATTGTATATTTTTAGTGAACACATTTTCAACCTCACTGAGAGACCGTTTTTCTGGTATAAAATTTTACACATATGCATTTATATTATATGTATAATACTTTGTTTTACGTACACATTTGTGTCGATTAATTTTTAAGATGTGATGTCTTTTTCATTGTAATGCGCATTGAGCATCTTTTAGGAAATGGAAATGCGCAGTATAAATGCTATTTATTATTATTATAAAGGATGTGGTTGCGAAAAGGATGTTGGGCAGAAGAGCCAGGGGAAGATAAAGAGTAACTAGCAGGGACAACACAAAAACAAAATGGCGTGGATATGGCAAAAAGTGCAACGGCAGCTCGCTCGCGATCGTGAAGGATGGAGGGTCGGTCATTACACGTCAACCTCTGAGTCAGAAATGGCACATCCAGTTATCTAGGTATTGTTAAACTCAAACGTTTTCACGTCAAATTTTTCCAAAACTAGGTATTGAGAAGATTAAACATTGTCGAATTCTGAAGTAGCTTCTAATTAGGGTATGTGTACTCACATGAAGGCCCTGGGGTCGCCTCTGGGCTCCAGTGTGCGCATGTCCGGCTGGACCTCCATAGCGGTCAGCCCAGGTTTAGCCAGGTCATCGTAACTGATGGCAGTGTCGTCTGTGGCCGAGTCCAGGCGTCTGCAAGGAGAGAAAATAGTAATAATAATAAATATAATAATAATAATAATAATAATAATAGTAATGATAATAATAATGACTATAATAGTGATAAACAATAATGTCAATAGTAATAATACATGTAATAATAATAATAACAACAATTATAATAATAACAGCAATAACAATAAAAGTAATAATAACAATAACAATAATAATACATATAATAATAATAATAATAATAATAATAATAATAATAATAATAATAATAATAATAATAATAATAATAATCAAAATGATGATGATGATGATGATGATGATGATGATGATGATGATGATGATGATGGTGATGATGATGATGATGATGATGATGATGATGATGATGATGATGATGATAATGATGATGACTATAATAATAATAATGATAATAATAATAACGATAATGATAATGCGAAGAAGAAGAAGAAGAAGAAGAAGAAGAAGAAGAAGAAGAAGAAGAAGAAGAAGAAGAAGAAGAAGAAGAAGAAGAAGAAGAAGAAGAAGAAGAAGAAGAAGAAGAAGAAGAAGAAGAAGAAGAAGAAGAAGAAGAAGAAGAAGAAGAAGATGATGAGAGAGAGAGAGAGAGAGAGAGAGAGAGAGAGAGAGAGAGAGAGAGAGAGAGAGAGAGAGAGAGAGAGAGAGAGAGAGAGAGAGAGAGAGAGAGAGACGCCCCTCTAAAAATAAAATTCATAATATTGATAGGTAATAGGAATCTGAAACATTACAATAATATGATACGAGGAAAAAGGAAAAAAAGCGATCCTGGAAGCTTTCATATCCCGTCGTACCCCCCCCCC
>NW_004798742.1:32399-37942 GCF_000002075.1 Aplysia californica | reverse complement strand
ATATATGTATGGTACTTATCTACACTTTAATTCATATTATATTTTTTTGGTCTTGGATCTTGATCTTGCTCTGAGATAGAAATTTCATTACATTTTCTTTACGAAAATAAAACAAAAGGTGTAGCTTCAACCTATGCACTTTGGGCATTTTGTTAGAAATGAGTATATTGATATATTGGACATATGTCAACATTTGGGGGGCTCCAGTGGCTAAGTGAGTAGTGAGTTTTGACTCAAGCAATGTCAAGCAAGTGTTGGTGAGACAGGGATCAGATGGGTGGTCACTGGGGTGTGTCCTTGAGCAAGACACGACAACCCTAGCTCAAAATACAGGGCGCTGCACAGTGGCGACCAACAGTGGCGACCAACAGTGGCATTGTTTGTAAACTGTTCTGTATTTGTGTAATGGTGTGTATTTATGTATGGATTTATGCATGTAATTATTTATGTATGTACGCATTAATAATTATGTATTTATGTATGTATGTTTGCCATTGTAAAACAAAGTGCCCTTCTGGGACAAATAAAAGAGTGATTTATTATTATTATTATTATTATTATTATTATTATTATTATTATTATTATTATTTAATCTTCACGAATAAAAATGTGGACCTGCCGAACTAAATCGCGCCTTTGCTGCCAGAAAACACGCTCCTAGAGCTCTACATGAATTAAAAAGTAGGCCTAGACAGTGCATAGACATCAAACATAGAGAGAGAGAGAGAGAGAGAGAGAGAGAGAGAGAGAGAGAGAGAGAGAGAAAGAGAGAGAAAGAGAAAGAAAGAGAGAGGGAAATTGTGTGTTTGTGAAAAAATGAGGGAGAGAGTCATAGATAGATAGATAGATAGATAGATAGATAGATAGATAGGTAGATAGGTAGATAGACAAAGAAAGAGAGAGGCAGAGAGAGAGAAGGAGTGTGAAAGAGAGAGAGAGAGAGAAGGAGAGAGATAGATAGATAGAAAGAGAGAGAGATAGAAAGAGAGACGCATCTCGAAGACTACCAAAATATACGTCAACATGGATGCGCATGGTTAACCCTCCTATACGATTGTGAATGCAGGACAATACAAAGGAACATGAAAGTAAAATAGAAACAAATGTATTGTGGTTTCTTTCTAGACTGTTGAGAATTTCATGGAAGGGAAGATAATCAAATGAAGTAGCCCAAAAAGAACGCACGAAGGTGGTTAACAACTCAAAACAATTAGGAGGAGAAAAATGCAGTTCCTTGGACACTAGAATAGACATAAAGGTCTTGAACATCTTCCTCTCACTGGAAAAAATAAAAGGCAAACGATGCTTCAGAGGTATAAAAGCGGCTTACTGGGAAACCCTGAATAGACGAAGTGCGGAGAAAGCCAAGGATAATTATTATAGGTTTCTTGAGAGCATCAAAGCAAAGAAATCAATGGTAAACCAGGGTCGCTGATGTCTCCCTCAGATCTCCATTTAAGAAATGATTATAATAACTTCCAAATCCCAGTTCTGTATAGAAATATGTTCGTCTTTATTCAGTCAAATTCATTTTCTTTTTGTCTGTCTTTCTGAATCACTTTTCTCAATCATTGTCTGTCATTGTTTCTGTCTTCATCTTTCTTTTATCTGTTGCGGTCTTCTTCTCCCATGCCCATTTCTATTACTCTGGTGCCATCTGATTGGTAGAAAAAGGTGCGAGTGATAGTGCCCAATAGTGCATAACGTACATAACTAATATAACATGTAACTGTTACAGACAGATATTCAAGGAATATAAAATGTCAGGGATCTGAGAGCAATGATGACTTTAGATATGATGGTGGTGGTGAGTAATGATATGAGATGGTGTTTATGTAAATGATATTATTGCAGAGATATGCGTTCACTCTCTGTGAGCTGAGTTTTAAAAAAGAATTAACGTTCGTCTTATCTTCCTCTGCTCCAATGAATGACGAAGGATGTGGGCACCTATTATCCGATTTCCTACAGGAACCCATCTACTTTAATGTCACAGTGAAGTTCCGAAATGGTGAGCACAGTCTCTGCTAAGGTGACCTTGTTAGTGTTAGGACAGGAGGGAATACTTACCACCACACTACCGATTACACACTCATATGATAGATATAAGCAAAGATCGTACATAACAAGATAGTTCATTCAGCCAAAAAAAGTGTCCGCGGAAGTCTGCGCGTTGGTTCAGATGGCGCTGCAGTCTTTGTTTTGAAGCTCTCTTTCTTTTCTACAGAAGAAGAGCAGGAACACCACAGCTTGTTAGTTTCACTTTTATACTTTTTCTTACAAATAGGGTAACTGTTCGAAAAGTCTGCTTTTTTTTAACAGGGCGCCACCTGATTTTTGAGGACATTTTTTTTGAAAATTGGCTCAAAGAGAGGAGTGAACTATCTTGTTATGTATGAACGATCTTTGATAAAAGAAATATTGACGATATCGTTTTCAAAGAAATCTGATCTGGTGCACCAAAGATAGTAAATAACAAGATGGGCCACTCAGCCAAAAAAGTGTCCGCAGGAAGTATGCTCTTTGCTTCAGATGGCGCTGCAGTCTGTTTTGAAGCTCTCTTTCGTTTTTCCAGAAGAAGAATAGGAATAGCACCTCCTTGCGTGCGCAGATCGACTGCTGTTCATCAGCAGTTCGGGTACGTTCAATGCGGAGTTTTAGTTTTTTAAAATTTTAATGATCTCTCGCCTTTCATTCTAAAGTCAAATTAAACGAAGAAAACCATCACCTTTACCTCCGGAAGAGGTTTTTTTTTGTCAGCGTAACCATTAAAAAAAAGCGTTCTTCCGAAATGTATCCCAAAACATGCTAGTTTCACTTTGATTTTGTAAAACTCAAGTAGGGTAACTCTGTTCGCAAAGAGTGCGCTTTTGTGAAGAGGGCGCCACCAAATTTTGAGGACACTTTTTTAATTGGCTCAAAGAGAGAAGTGGCCAATCTTGTTATGTACTATCTTTGGGTGCACGCCAAGGCCACGTTCAGCAGCTGTGTAACGAGGTGCGGAGACAGTGAGGTTTGTTGCCTTCAATATAATAATATCATCCCGGGCTAAAGGATTAAAGGCTGATGGGGGCACCTGAGGTCTATTTTGGCTATTACAAAGCCTAGAGTGCCCATATTTGCTGTGGGACATTGTGTGCTATTGGGGATTTGAAATCTATAGTTCAAAAAATATATTTTGAATCGGTTGCTATGGAAATGGCGGCCATATTGGATTTTGTATACCTTTTTCTATCCCATTTTATTCCCTTATTTATTAACTGATTCACTTCTAATTTGGCATGCCAAAAGTGAATATATAGCTCTTACATTTGGCTTGTTGGATTTGTGATATATGCTTTAGTTTTTATTTTATGACACTTACAATTGGGTTGTTGCAGAAAAGTGAAAAAAAAAGAAAAATTCATGCTTTCTAAGCCAATAAATCAAAAACTACTTCATTAATATAACAATTCAACAAGCCAAAATTTAGAACTAGGTGTTGTTGGCATCCTGTGAAAGTTACATTGAAATTGAACAAAGAAAGAGCAGAAAAATAGGATAATGTGTGAAAAAATAAAATTGTGAGAGAACAGCCGTTAAAGGTAAGAACCGACTGGAAAACATGTGCTTTCGCAGAAACACTTGGATAAAAAAGACAGCTTTAGGGTGTAGCAAAGCTTACATACATTTCTGGATATTGTTCAGGAAATGCCCAGGTACTACGATATGTAATAACCCCAATCTCCATAATTTGGCCCCAAAATAAGATTTTGAGGTGCTCCACCAGCCCTTAAGGACCCAACGCAATACGTTGCTGAGAAGGGCACAACATATCAAAATTAAATTAAATGCATATTACTGTAAGCAACACGACTACAGATGGTCTAAATTATACGCTATTTTTTTAAAAAGAGTTATCAGATAAAAAAAAAATCAATGGCTGTCCCTGCCCATAAGGTTGAATAAATTATTGACGTTATGTTGATTAGTATAATTTGGCTTTTCTTTTTCTTCTTCTTCTTCTTCTTCTTCTTCTTCTTCTTCTTCTTCTTCTTCTTCTTCTTCTTCTTCTTCTTCTTCTTCTTCTTCTTCTTCTTCTTCTTCTTCTCCTCCTCCTCCTCCTCCTCCTCCTCCTCCTCCTCCTCCTCCTCCTCCTCCTCCTCCTCCTCCTCCTCCTCCTCCTTCTTCTTTTTCTTCTTCTTCTTCTTCTTCTTCTTGAATCGGCGGGCCCTGCATCTGTGATGTAAGAGTAAGGGGCTTTGAGGTCGCAACCAGAAGACCAGAGCTCGATTCCCAAGTAAGGAGAATTTTGATCGAGAGACTCCATCATTCTGCTGATATAAGAAGTTGTATACAATAGCGGTTGTTGGATCAAAAAGTGGGTGGGGCTAAGAAACAACTGTAGGTTGAGTTCAAAGGTAAGACTTCATCGGTTCAGAAGAAGATATTCCAGATGTGTGTGGTGAGTGTGTTTGTTTGTGCATGTGTTTTCATTCATGCATGTGTGTCACATATACACAGTTATGCGCACACATTCAACAGTATCTAGATTAGGCTGTGTCGTCGCAGAGAACAAGACATTCCCAAACAAGAGCCCAATGAGCGTGTTTTGGTTGCTGGGTCTCTGGGAAAAGTGTGTCATTAACTTTCCCCCCATTGTCTGGGCTTGAAGAGAACGAGCGCCCTCTAACAACAGTTTTCGCGGGCTCTACATTGTCTCTTTTACCTTTTTAAAAGAAGTATTTCTATAAGAAAGGAGCATGGGGACGTGCTCATCCTTTGCTGAGCCCTAAAGATATTTGATAGGCAGTTAGGTTACTATAGTTGCATGCGGTGACAACAGTGGTTGGATAAACGAGCAAGTGCGTGTGTTCACTGGATACAACTAAATGTGGAAGAATCTGAAGACATCTTAACGTTTTTTTAGCTCTTTATTTCGTTTATAAAGAAACATTCATTTTCGAAGGGACAGATTTGGGTTGGGGTTTGAGTGAGTGGGGCTCAAGACCTTTAGCCCTTCCCTACCCTACGCCACTGGTTGTATACTTTTTTATCGTGGATTGGCCCTGACAGGAGGCCGGAAATTTAAAAGCTCGGCGACTAAATTATTTAACTTGTGTCGATGGTGGCGTAAAACAGCTATTTCAAACAGGTTTAGAAAAACGAAAAATAAAAATGACACAAATCTAGAGGGCGTTGCACTCTGTCCCAGACATCAAGGGGACGAGGTTCATCCGACAAGACAGACAACTCTTGAGGGATTTCTTCTCCTGCCCCGTTGCTACTGGCACGCTAGATCCTGGGCGTACTGGGCAA
Organism: Aplysia californica; assembly: GCF_000002075.1. NCBI lineage: Eukaryota > Metazoa > Mollusca > Gastropoda > Aplysiida > Aplysiidae > Aplysia > Aplysia californica. The sequence goes on along the minus strand of NW_004798742.1, from coordinate 32,644 downwards.
ATAGGTTAACCTTTCCCGCGGATCCCAGCGCACTTCCGGTGTCAGACCGGGGAGGCAGAGGGAGACGGACACGAGAGATCGTCGCAGGAGACAGGGGGAATTGGGGCTGTTCTATGATTTCCGACTTACTGGAGAGAGGGAGGGAGAGGGAGGGAGAAGGAGGGAAAGGGAGGGAGAAGGAGGGAGAGAGAGTGTGAGAGAGAGAGAGAAAGAGAGAGAGAGAGAAAGAAAGAGAGAGAGAGAGA
>NW_004798742.1:22821-30087 GCF_000002075.1 Aplysia californica | reverse complement strand
GTCAGATTTGGGGTGGGGGTGGGGGTGGATGCTTCTTCTGATTTTTTGAAAGTTGTGCATCAGGGAGTGGTAATAATAATGCATGGGTACATGGATAGAATTATCCTTCGCAATCCCTATGATAGAGTACATTATCGTGACAGATCGTTAGGTAGATAGTCAGGTGGGAAAACTTATGAAAACATACTTCATTTTAAAGGAGGAAAACTTCAAGGGAAAAAGAAATGCAAGAACTCATCTCCAATCAAGTTCATCAAAATGCCTCATACTTTTATTGAGTCTGATTGTATTAGCAGTCTCGCCTTTTTAATCTACACGGACTATGTAGCATATCTCTTAATTAAAGCCACCTGGTCTATGTGTTCATCTTAGTATATTATTAAACTGAGCATTGAATCCACTTTGCCTCTGGTCCAATTCGGTACATTGAATCTTATCTTGACTATCTGGCCTAAGTTCACTTATTTAGTCTAAAGTTTAATCTGGCACATATTGACGTTCCGGTTATAAAGTAAATAAGTAGATACGTAAATAGTTTAAAAAAAAATAATACATGCCAAGCCCTATTTATTATGTTCAATTTTCTCTTTTTTGTTGTTGTTTCTTCAGACTATAAAGTCACGATTTTTAGTCAACCCCTTTCTCTCTATACCTATTTCTGTCCTTCTTTGTCTTTGTGGTCCTCTTTATTTGGCACTTAATATTTACATGTCTTCCGCCCCCACACGCCGTTTATTTCGTCTCCCACCCCCGCTCCCGAGTAATGGCGAAATTCAGTCAGATAACAACTTGTCCTTGGCGTCAATAACTCTTCAGCGCTCCCCTCCTCCTGATCTCCAGGTGATTTCAGAGCCTACAGTTTCCCACAAAAATCAAATTATGGGGTGGAGCAAAGCTCACAAAAACAGACACTTTATCCGTTCCTTGATCGAAGCCAGTGTCTGGAAATATCGATACGTGATTAGTATAACGCCAACACAGTTCTTTGGCCAAAAGGAATAATAATTCTATCTAAAAAACAGTGCTTGTCAGAACAAAAATAGAAGGAAAAATTGTACGCTCGGACCTCAGGATATTTTTGTCGTAAAATTACTTTTGTCTTCGAAAATATTTTTTTTCTTTCTTCCTTTCTTGCTTTCTTTTTCGCTCTCTTTCTTTCTTTCTTTTTCTTTCTTTCTTTCTTTCTTACTCCGTTTTGAGAGGGGGGGGGGGGTGTGTCTGAGACTGACATTTATAATCATGCATCAAAAATTGCATTTCCCTGGGTTTAATTTCAACTTGACTTTCTTAAATCAACTAACCGAAGGTTGATTGTGCACTCAAGTCTTGCTCCCATGTCGACACCAACAATCTCTTCGTAAATTAACTGCTTTGAACCCGCCAATTATGGATAAAACTTAGACTGGATGGGAAACATGATTATAAATCACTGTTTGTCAGTATCTTTACAGCCAGTGCTCACTTTTGGCAACTGAATGGGTCTAACAGTTAAGTATTTCCCACCTTCATAATCACATATTTCCAAGCAAGGCATTAAATAATACCCGTCACCACGTGGGTGATTCCCTTTACCCACCAAAATTACGAAACCTTTCACAAAATAAGATGAGCGATGTCGCATACGCTGGCAAACATTATGTTGGATACTCGATACACATTGACATTCTTATGGGGAATCGAGCCGGTTTTTTGGGGTTTTTTTTTACTTCTGAAGAGCCTGTGTCCATTTGGCCACTATGTCACGTTTTCCCCACTTTGCAAGTACGGCTGGTACTGATAGATTATCTTAAAGTAATAGAAGTGGAAAGACAAATCACGCCAGTTCAGACAAAAGAAAAGACACTTTTTAAACTTTTGTATGAGGTGGGATGGGGTGAGGTGTTAATGTTTTTTCCTTTCTTTTTTGGGGGGAGGGGGGATGTTGGCGTTAACATGTCAATATTGGCCCATAAACCAAGGCGACCCTGATCATGTTTTCTCAGACGTCCACTAATCCGCGCTCAGCAAACATAGCAAGGGAGAGAAGCGAAGATCCAAAGTCCCAGGGCTTGACCCAGGCATCTCACGGGACAATTAAGTCCCCTTATCTCTAGGCCGCCGCCCCGACTAGGGGGCATAATACTTATGGGAGTATCCCTCGCCTGGGGGAGATTGGCCACTGATTGGCCAGTAACTGGTGTGTGTGGTCCGTTACTGGTCTGTGATTGGTTAGTTGCTGCTGAGTTCCTAGGGATGTTCCTCATGGATTTTGATTGGGAACGGAATATTGTTTGGTGGGGGTGGTGGATTGGGGGTGAGGGGTTGTTGGGGGATGGGGGATGGGAAGGGAGGAGGTCAGGAAGGGGGGGGGGAGAGTTACAAGGCCAAAGAAAAGCTTAAGACAGGGCTGTTTATTCTCAGACACACTCTAAAATGCAATGTAGTAACACTTAACATTGACAATTTGCTGAACGAAAAAAAAACCATGAAAGAAAGAATGAATTAAAAAAATAAATAATTAAAAAAAAAAAAAAATAAATAAAATGAATAAATAAATAAATAAATAAATAAATGTGCACAAGTATTAACATCGTGATCTCTTTTGATTTCGAAAAAATGTTACTTTTGTTATTATATTGCTTTGATTAATTATTCTATTGTTGTATTTATTATCAGCGTTAATTTCGTCCGCATTATTGCTAAGCTGCTCTTGTCGAAATCTATAAAGTAAGTCTCGTTAGGAACATTTTGCAGTCATTGCAAAAGAGTCAGTAGGTAGTTTGTGGGTGTTCTCGTGTGGTTTTCTCCTTCTTTCCTGTGAAATATCTACCGTCCTTATTTCTCCTTTTTTGCGTGCATTACTGTATTGTAACATCTCTAATCTTTGGTATTTATCTGATCTCATTGTGTTGCAATCGCTGTAAAACTCTTATTAAAACTACGAGGCCCTTAGTAGCATATCTCCGATGTCCGGCTCGACCCATGTATCCGACAAAATTTAGGTCATGGTTATATGATATTTTCAACCATATTTACAATTGGCGATACTTGTACTGTGTTGTGTTTAAAAAATAACAACAACCAACCCAACTCTTTCTCTCTTTCTCTCTTTCTTTCTTTCTTTCTTTCTTTCTTTCTTTCTTTCTTTCTTTCTTTCTTTCTTTTTCTTTCTTTCTTTCTTTCTTTCTTTCTTTCTTACTTTCTTTCTTTTTCTTTCTTTTTTCTTTTTTTCCATACGTTATTCATCCACTGCAGGATGTTGCCTCCCAGCAACGCGACCTCCATTCTGTTTCATCAGCTGTTTTCCTTGTCCAGGCTGTACCCATATGCTCTTTGATTTTTGTCCTTTATTGTCTTCCACTTTGCCGATGTGGCCACAGCCAATTTCTAGTTTTGGAAAAGATCTAAAAAAAAAAAAGAAAAAAGGAATATCTTCCATTCTATTGTCTCTGATAGTTTTATATGTTTAGTTTGATCTTCTGATCTTATGCCCAGCACCTTTTTTTTTTATAGTAGAGGGTTTTACGGCGCTCACAACTGCATAAGGTCATATGAGCGCCAAGGGGTGGTTGTCAACAGAGAAGCCTTTACAGGGAATCAGACTTATTTTGCTCACTTCTCTAGCTTTAACAGCACAAGGTCTGCTTCGACTATCAAGGCACCCCGTAAATAGCAGGTCACAAGACAGTGACAAACATACAAAAGAAGTAGAGGAAAATGACAATAGTAAGGATCAGGAAAGAAAAAGTAGCAGTTCCGTGTTCAGATCAGGTACAGTTATGAGCGTGACATGAGTCAGCCCATTTACAATTCTACTGTGCTTGAACGATAAATGACCCCCCTTTGGGAATGGCCTAAAAACACTACCATCAGTGGCACTGCCCCGAGGGGTAAGCCCAGCACTGTCCTTTCCATTGCTCTTTTAGTGTTGTCCTTAATTTTAAATGGTATTTCATAGTTATTGGCCAGGTTTGACACCCATAGCCCTATTGACACGTCAAGAGAAGCTGTACGGGCCGACGGAAGAGCTGAGAAGAACGGCCCAGTATGCTTATGGCACATACCGGACTTCAAGTGTGATGCGATCGAGTAGGAGAGGAAAAAAGAAGACACCCATAGTTTATAGTAGTCCTGAGACAAGGCACCTAGTGAAAACACTCTTCTCGCTTTTCTGAAAAAACCTGGTCATGCACGGTTAGAGTTAGAGCAGATAACCCACGATATGCACTGTTCCTCTCCGGGCAGTCACACTTATTTCGGGCGTTCCTCATGGTCTTGAGGTACGGTATTTGCCTCTCATTCAATAGGTCCCGGGTTCAAAACCTGACAGTGATGGAAAATTTTCTTCTCTAAAAACGTTTATCCTTGCACTTTTCCTGCTCTCTTTTGGTGTTCTCTCGTTTGCAGTCGTCCCCCCCTCCCCCTCTTTGCCCCCTTCTCTGTGCTCATGACTTTCGGCTGCCCTTCTACTGCTACTCCTTGGCTCCTTCTTACTGCTGTCTTTCAGGCATACCCCTAATCTTATGGTAGGTAAGATCTAACACCTGGTCTTCTCGGATAAGGTCGAAAAATTCTTGAAGGTCCTGTGTGCAAATTGAACCCGGTAAGATCCCTAGGTGGTCCTAAAATCGATAAGAATAGGTTTCGGCCCCGACCCAGTCAAAATTCAAAATTAATTCCTACCAAATTGAAAATACTCTATGTGTTCAGCGCGCTCAAATGACCTTATACAATTTCGAGTGCCTTTAAACACTTAGATCTACAATTTTTCAAAACAACAACAACAACAAAAAAACAAAAAAACAAAAACAAAAACAAAAACAAAACCAAAACCAAACAACAAATGAAACAACAACATCCATAACAAAAACACTTATTCCCGGGATGGGAACCCGGACCCTTGCCTTTGAGCCACCACATGGTAGAGTAACTAAGGTGTTCAACACCCGTTTAACCCACTAACGTTTTTAACCCCTTCGTTACCAGACCCAAGAATTGAGTACTGGAGCAGGTCTGGGGCAGGTCTAGGAGTAAAAGGGCATTCCTGGGTTTCATAAATCTCAGTTCAGAGGCATTCAACTTCATTGTAGTCTATTTTTTAAATTTTGATTTTAGACATTTTTGGTACGGTAACGTTGTTGTTCTCTCTCAAACGTCAGCCCACACAATCGATCCCGCTTAAAAAGCGACATTGAGCTGATCTCACGGAGACGACCTTTGTGCTTGGAAAACACTGTCCTCTCCTTCACACTCTCAAACTATTTTTGTATTTTACCCCCAGTCACTCAAGAAGAAAAAAAGTAAATTGCCTACCTTCAGTGATTACCCCCTCCCCCAACACACACGCACGCGCGCGCGCACACACACACACACAACACACACACACACACACACACACACACACACATACACACACACACACACACACACACACACACACACACACACACACACACACACACACACACGAACACACACAACAGCCAACAGCAACAAACATCTAAATGGGCTTAGATTGTCTTCTCTCAAGGATAATGTTGCAAAAAGTAGTCAATTGGAACTAAGCTCCTGTGGTTAGCATGGGGTATGCTAAAGAACAAAATTAATAAATACGAACACATTTGTTTATTCATATTTTAAGAAAAATTAAACCGTATTTACTTAGGTTCATGCGGAGTGGCGGTGGGTGGTTTTAAATGTGGATGGCGCTGAGAAATCAGGGTAGGTAAAGTTCAAAGGTAATATTTCCTTGGTTCAGAGAATATTCCAGATACATGTATGTGTGAGTATGTTTCATTCACTCACTCACACGCAAACGCGCTCATATGACCGTATATTGTTGTGAGCGCCGTAAAACACTAATAAAAAATTTAATTAATTAAACACGCAAACGTACACATACAACAGTAGATCAAACTGGGTTAGGCCATGGGGTCGCAAAAAGTGTGTTTTGGTTACTGGATCTCTGGGGAGAGAGTGTTATGAACTTTCCCCCCCAATGTCTGGTCTGGCAGAACGAGCCCTGCCTAACAACAGTTTCTGCGGGCTCTCGCTTGTTTCTTTTACCTTTTTTCAAGAAGAGTTTCATTAAGAAAGGATCGTGGGAATGGGCTCATCCTTTGCTGAGCCCTAAACACATTTGATTGACTGTTAGGTTACTATCGTTGTATGCGGTGACTACAGTGATTGGATAAACGAGCAAGCGTGTGTGTTCACCGCATGCAACTAAAAGCGGAGGCGGAGATTCTGACACGGTTCAAACGTTTTCAACTGACTATCTCGTTTATTAGAACAAACATTCATTTACGGAGGGAAAGAGTTGGGAGGTGGGGGTAGGAGTGGGTGGGGCTCAAGCCCTTTAGCCCTTCACTACGACCCGCCACTGATCATGCACCTACAAAAATAGTGTCCTTCGAGGGCACAGTTGTGGTAGTACCACAGCCAATGAAGTTTTAAACTGAGGCGTTGGTACTGCCAACTGTGGGCGAAGAGGGAGTTGTCTGGGAATGGGGGTCTGGATTAGGGTGGGGCTCGGAGAAGAGTTGGGGATGTTGGGGGGTGGGGGTAAGAAGGAATGGAAGGGCTGGGTGCAGAGTTGGGAATGGAAGGGATGAAGGGGTGTAGGGAACGGGGAAGGGGGGATGAGGGGGTATGAGGTGGGAATGATTGGATGTGGGGTTGAGATGAAGCGGTGTGGGGAGGGTGGGGGTAGGGTGTGGACAAGGATGAGGGTTGTAGGGTGGGAATGGGATGGATGAAGGGGTGTGGGGGATGTGTGGAGGGGTGACGGTGGGCATATCTTTCAATTCTTTTATACATTTTATATATATGTGATGCTTCTTTCTTTCTTTTCAATATTTAGAATTTGAATATCTACAACATATTTCACAACAGATTACGAAATTGCAAGTTTAAAAATTTGTAAGCTTTTTTTTTTGCTTTGTATAATGTCTGCTGAGCCGCTGGCAAACACTATTTTCCGCTAGAGCACATACTGGTATCAAACGGGGGTGGACAGAATTAGCCGGATCAATGTGGCAGAGCCATAGTTCTTTTCCCCTCTGAGAGAATCGATGTAATGACGGCCCTTTCGTTTTCCCCAGTATCCTCTTAGACCAAACTAACCATTAGTAGATGACACTTGTTTGAATCGTAAGTAGCTCTCTGTGATTTGAGTGGCTGAGACCCGATGCTCTATCTATTATTGAGACCTAAAGTAAACTTCTCCATCCCAAACGTTGGTTCGCAATGCTTTGAATGCTTGTGGGGGAAGGGGGGGGGGGGGGA
>NW_004798742.1:19405-21727 GCF_000002075.1 Aplysia californica | reverse complement strand
CATCGGCTTCCGCACCTGCTTTGGCTCGGTTTAAATTGTGAGGCAGCGTGATGGAATCAGGCTCTCGTCAAAATAATGAAAGTGAAGAAACTTGCATTTTTCTGCAGGTTTGTGAATTTTTATCAAATTTTTGTTTTTGGCTCAACACCTTTCATGCCAATTAAAAAACTAATTTCTGTGTGGCTTTTTCTGAAAAAAGTTGATTAAAGGTACAAAAAATGTAAATTTTCAGCCACCATGGACTCTTAAGCTAAGGAAATAACGAATCTTTGGCGGCCATTTTCTCACTAATTTTGTCTCTGAAACAGGTGACCCCCACCTCCTTCATTGGCAAATATCTCGACTTGCATTCAATATAAATGGATATTTTTTTCATCCAAATAAAGACAAGTTAACAAGCTTTAAGATGATACCAATAACTCTACATGCCCCCAAATTGACGAAAGCCTGATTCCACCACGCTGCCTCACAATTCTGTTTGAAACACCTACATGTCATGCAACGCTACCCCAGGCTTACAACGTTTTATCTGCCCAGCGCCTAGTTTTGAGAAATTTGACGTTTAAAATTTTGAGTTTCACAACACGTCAAGATTTTTCGATTGCAATTTTTTGAATGTCTTGATGACGACTTCGGATAATCTTACGATTTTGACAGAGCAGATTGAACATTGGGTTTCTGGCCCCATGGTCTTAGTAACCCAAAATGGCCCAAAATATCAGACTTTGTAATTTTAAGGTAGCGAAATGTAAAGTTTAGGTCTACGACTTTCCACATTGCTGCGTTCTTCACCTACTCAAACAGACACTTTCCCTTTAATTATGACTTATAGACTCTCATCTACTGTCTGGATAATTGACAGTGAGATCAGCCTTGTCATCGTCTGAATTACCTGCTTGATATACAGTCAAACCTGCCCAAACGGCCACCTGTGAAAGACAACAGTCACCTGTACAAACGGCCATTACCCCCTTCTTGCCCCACCCCCATCCTACCCTCTTTGTGCTTTTTTACAATGATATTTATAATGACGCTGTGTAAAAGGTCCTCCTGTCTAGAACTGCAATTTTTTCCCTGGACAATGGGTGGCTTTCTTAGACAAATTCGACCTACAGAAAAATCAATCAATCAATCAATCAATCAATCAATCAATCAATCAATCAATCAATCAATCAGTAAAGAAATGCATAATTGCATCAATAAATTTAAAAAGATAAGAAAGACATAACAAATTCAAAGCAAATAAATAAGCAGAACGATAACACCACAAAGCCCCACAATAGCAGAAACAACAAAAGCAAAAAAAAAAAAAAAAAAAAAACCCCACTCGACCCCAGTCGGAGAAATTATACAAATTAGGTCGATAGGACGTCGATAAGATGAGACATTGAGGGCCAGGGTTTCAAAACTATCGTAACTCGAGTTTCAATATTTTTGCTCTAAAAGATATTTTGTTAAACTACTCTCTGATGCACATCTTATGTCAAAACTGTGTACAATAAGCTCAATAAATGAAAAAGATTGTGCTCTAATGAAAATGTATCGTAAGTTAATTGCGGCGAAATCGTAGAAAACAAAAGTATCGTATCTTGACTTGCGATTTTTTAGAAACCAAATTTAAATCTTGTTTTGTAAATACAAAAATACGGTAACCCAAGTATCGATAGTTTTGTTGCTATGGACTTGCACCGACCTAGAAAAAATAATTTTATACTGGTATCGTATCTATGGGTATAATAGATTGAATTATGTCCTACTTGGCAGCGAAATTATCGTAACTTGAGATACGATATACTATTTAATTCATATATAGGAAGTCTTTAAAATATCGTAACTCGACTTATGATAGTCTTTTTTTTTTCTAAAAAAATCAGTACCGTGATATCTAACTAAGGTAGCGTTCAAACTGAAAGAGGTAGGCCCTATAATTTCAAAACATTCATCAACACCCCCGGCGCGTTTTCAACCTGTAATACGGAAAAATCACATACCCAAATCATCTGTGCGAAGAGTAAACCAGTTTTTTGCTTCTCTTGAAAAGTAGGGTTTCTAAAATACAATAGTTTTCAACCCCAGGCCCGAATATACATTTATTGCCTTTTCTCTATAAAGGCCAACTCTGCCCACAAAAGATCGTCCAACCGACACCTGTTCTTTCTACTTCAGGATGATATAAACGGCCTACTACAAAGACATGTTTTCAGTAGTCTCGCTTGCAGTACTGATGTTTCTTCCTCATTGATTGCTTTGTTTGAACTTATATTCTCTCTTTCTTTCTTTCTTTCTTTCTTTCTTTCTTTCTTTCTTTCTTTCTTTCTTTCT
>NW_004798742.1:15101-17156 GCF_000002075.1 Aplysia californica | reverse complement strand
ATTTAAAAAAAAAAAATCCTCACAAAACAAAACAAATAAAACCGACCAACCAACAAACAACCAACAAACAACCAACAAACAACCAACCAACCAACAAACAAACAAACAAAAAGCCCATGCGAAATCGAACATGTTCAACGCCGCTTTCAGCACTGTCAGGCTATCTAAGACACGAGACCGCCGAGTTTAATTTAACGCCCGTCTCCGATACAACTGAGCAGAAAGGGAGCCAAAAGCAACACTAGGCCAAAAGCCCGTTGGTGATTCGAACCAGAGCCATCCGAAGTCCTGCATGAAACCAATAATTGAACTAACGGTGCGCCCTCGCCATTTCAATTGAAATTTTTGAAATTCATCCAAAGTGGGAAGGTAACATGAAGGTGGAATTGACAGTGAAAATGTTGAAATAGTATAAGTTTAACGCCTCTGTCAACACTATTAGGTTATTTAAGAGGCTGGATCTCCGAGTTTAATGTGCATCTCCACAAGGATCGAGCCAAATGGGAAATTCGTGTAAAATGCCTTTCCGAGAACACGACGTCGGACTGAGCTGACGATCGAACCCACAATCTCACAGTAACGAATCTGGAAGCCTGACCACTTATAGGCTACCGACGCCACGCAGGTGGCATTGATCACAAAAAGAAGAGATAGGACTTAATTAAATACATGTACAGGTAATAACATGGTTATAAAAATAATAATGTAAAGTTACCGGCATTGTTATTGATGAAGTTTTTCGCCGTCCTCGAATGTAAATTCTTCAGAGAAATACTTCAACATTAACATCTTGACATGGGATGGGAGGGCCTGGCTCCTGAGAGACACTGTTGGAGAGCAGAAGTCACAAAGGGCAGCAAATCATTTGAGGCTTCACTAATTAAAAATTATGCTGAAACCAAGAGGGAAACCCACAAGCTGCGCACGTTCACAAGTGGAGATGAAGCTTTTAAATACTCTAAATGTGGCAATCCCTTCTCTGCCACAATTAATCGCATTGGCCCCTGTAGAAGCCACACGAACTCATCTTAATCTTTATTCCTTCTGCTTTCCTTCAAGATCAATCTTTATTTCTTCTATTTTTGAGTGGATGACGGGTGCTCTGGTGTGACTTGATCCTTCGAATCTTTCCTATCAAACATCTATTGACCTTATCTTTCCTTTTTCTTTTTGAGTTTGTTACTCTCTTGTAATACCTCTAATCTTCGGCACTTATAAAACCTTATTGTGTTGCATGTGCCGTAAAACTCTAACTAAAACTGAAGTTTGCTTTTGCTTTCCCTTAAGATGTATTCTCCTCTGCAGATACATAAGTCATTGTCAGATACTGAAGGAAGAACTATAACCAGACCCAAATATAGATCGTTGTAGATGTGTAGGAACCTGGGGTTTCGCGTTAGGACATTGGTCTGAGAAGACATGCGCTCGTCAAAACGAAATCGAAGGTACTGGCCTTTTTCCTCTGGTTTGGCAATTCTTATTGACATTTTTTTTTTGGCTAAGCACCTTTTATGTCCTTTTAAAGCACATTTTTGTGCGAATTTTTCTGGAAAAAATGTTGAATATGTGCGCTAAAAAGTATACATTTTTGGGTTCCACGTTCTCTAAAGCTATGGAAGTCATCAAACTTTGGGCGGCCATTTTCTTGCTAATTTTACCTCTGACATTAACCGATCACCACGTCCTCCAAATTACAAATATCACGATTTCTGTTCTTGACAGATGGGTCTTTTTTTTTCTTCGCATGCAAAACAAATTATGGGCAGACTTTCAGACGATACCAATAAACCCACATGCCCAAAACTTGACGAGCGCTCAATTCCACCGCATCGTGAGCATCATTTCTGGAAGGACGAGAGAAGTACAATGTTCCCAGGGCATAAAAATATCACGATTTAAATTTCGCAGACGCTGCACATCAATATTTTTTGTATGGTTATTTATTCGTTTTATTTTCTAATTGACAAAATAGTAATAGTATTTTTTGATGGTGAGAAAGTTAACACACAACATTTCAACTTTGAAGGGCCCATTAACCGACGCTGGAAACTAGAT
>NW_004798742.1:12445-14369 GCF_000002075.1 Aplysia californica | reverse complement strand
AGAGAGAGAGAGAAAGAGAGAGAGAGAGAGAAAGAAAGAGAGGTAGGGGGAGAGGGAGAGAGAGAAATGAAGAGAGAGAGAGAGAAAGAGAGAGAAAGAGAGAGAAAGAGAGAGAAAGAGAGAGAGAAAGAGCTAGAGAGAGAAAGAGAGAAAGAGAGAGAGAGAGAGAGAGAGAAAAGAAAGAGAGAGAGAAAGAAGGAGAGAGGGGAGGGAGAGACAGAAAGAGAGAGAGTGTGAGGGGAGGGGGGAGAAAGAGAGAGAAAGAGAGAGAGAAAGAGAGAGAGAGAAAGACGGAGAGAAATGAAGAGAGAGAGAGAGAGAGAGAGAGAGAGAGAGAGAGAGAGAGAGAGAAAGAGAGAAGGGGCTAGTGTTGTATTTCCCGCCTCCTCCAGCGAGCGCCATCCTCCGCCTCCTCCTCTTGCAGAGAGACAAAAGAGACGGATCAAGACGACAAACTTCCGCTCGGCTGACCGCGTCTTTTGACGTTGCCATGGCAACAGAGTCGCGAGCTAGCGTTTTGCCTTTTTCTCCCAGCTCGCGTTTTGTCTTGGCATCTATTGGAAAAGACAAGGCCAACCACAAGCTGTCAAAAACACATGCTTGCTTCATGCCAGCAAGGAATGCAAGGAAATCGGAATCAGATAAAGAAAAAAAGAAAAACAAAATTAAATACAAAAAAAGGTTATATGTCTGAACGGCTCTGAAAACAGGCTCATTCGTTTGAAAAAAAGTGCTCTGCAAAGATAAGCAGAAATGAACATTACTTACCCCCCCCCCAAAAAAAAAAACAACAAAAAAACCAAAAGAGTGAACCCAAACAAATATAAAAACAAAAACAAAACCAAAACCTTCCCCAAAACCCTACACAAACCCCCTCCCCTCCAAAAAGGCCCACCCTAAAACGAACAAGCAAACAAACAAACATGAATAGAGACAAAAAGACCTTAACGATAATAAATAAGCGCACCCACGTCCTCCCTCGCCCCACCTGAAACTAAACAAAGCAAGAACAAGCACACGAGCAATTAAAACAGAAAAAAAATTAAGCAATCAACCCATACACATCATACTACTCCAAAACTCCCCTGTTAAAACCCTGAAATAATAGAAAAAGCAAAACAAAACAGAACAAAACAACATCTGTATAACAAGGCATCAAATATAGAACCACCCCCAACCTCCCCCCCAAAAAACAAAAAAACAAAAAAAACAAACAAAACAAAAACAAAACAACAACAATCCAACAACAAACAAACGAAACAAAACAACAACAAAAACAAAGCAAACAAAAGAAACAACAACAACACAAAAACAAAACAAACGATAACGAACAATAACGTGAAAAAATGTCACAGCTTCTTGTTATTTCAAGGAATCTTTTCCCCCCAAAGACCATAAAACCCCCTGGGGCAGTGCCACTGACTGTAGTGTCTTTAGGCCATTCCCAAAGGGGAGTATTTCTCGTTCAAGCACAGTAGAATTGTAAATGGGCTGATTCATCATGTCACGCTCATAACTGTGCCTGATCTGCAACAGGGCTGCTTTTTCCTAATCCTTACTATTGTCATTTACTTCTCTACTTCTTTTGTATGTTTGTCACTCTCTTGTGACCCGCTATTTCTGGGGTGCCTGGATAGTCGAGGCAGACTTCGTGCTGTTGCAGCTAGAGAGGTGAACAGAGTAAGTCTGATTCCCTGTAAAGACTTCTCTGTTGCCATCCACCCCTTGGCGCTCATATGACCTTATGCAGTTGCGAGTGCCGTAAAATCCTCTACTAAAAAAAAGGACCATAACGTCTTATACAAAACAATCCCTCTAAAAATGTCCAATATTATGACTAGACGACGCGACAAATACACATGTTATTCATAGACAAGTTCAATGTCCTTCCAACTTAATGATAATAATAATAATGAGAATAATT
>NW_004798742.1:7754-10481 GCF_000002075.1 Aplysia californica | reverse complement strand
CACACACACACACACACACACAGACGTTAGTGTTTTAGGTTTTATCAAAGAACCAACATCAATTCACTAAATAGGTATTTTAGACTTTCTGCCAAGATCCCATGACAATTCTACAACCTGAATGAAACAGTTCTTTGTCCGTGTACTTTGATCCTTTAAATAAGTATTATAGGTCTTTGTCATAGAATCAGGACCAATCTCAGGGGGTCTCTGTTAGCTCAGCTTGGAACCGGTCTCGACTTCGGAGCGGATGGCCCTGGTTCGAACCTAAGACCGAACGCACGCACATGAACTCGGGTCAATTAGAGGATTTTTAAAGTTCTCAAACCATTTGACTTAATGGTCCTATTGGAGACGGGTCATAATTATGAACGCGTTAAATTCGGAGTACCTTCCTTGTAAATAACTAATAGTGTTGATAGGGGTGCTAAACTTTGACAATTACTATTACTAATCTCTAACAAAGATGTTTTAGTTTTAGACCTTCGTCAGTGTTCCGTGATCAATCCCCCAAAAGGGTGCCGCTGTATCTAAAAAAAATAAATTTTGTCAATTAACAGTCATCCGTCCACTGACTTGATATCACAGCTTTAAGTCACGATTATTAAAATCAAATAGGAATATATTACGCCCTGATCAATACAATTCAAATCATCAAGGAAGAAGGGTTTGACCCTGCCTGGACATGAAGGATACGCCCATCAGAAAGATCAAGTTCCTCTATAGAAATTCTTCTCACACGGAAATTCAACTAATAATAATAATAAATAAATAGCATTTGTATAGCGTATATCCCCTCTCAACAGCTGGCTCTATGCGCTGTACACTATATTATTACCCCAGCAGACCATAGAACACTCCGAAACATTCTCAGCTTCCCGGGAAGCATACAGTGCAAGCAGCTGATTAAGCGCTGAAACACTAACAAACTGACAAGATCTTTCGCTGTCTATAGCGGGGTACCCATTCCCACCTGGATGAAGTGAGGAAAATTCGTGTAAAGTGCCTTTCCCAAGGACACAACGTCGGGCCCCTGACAGGATTCGAACCCACGACCTTATGGTTGCGAGTCCGAGAGCCTAACCACTAGGCCACCGACGCCACGGTTCCCTGCGTGCGACAGCGTAGAGCTTAACCACTACACCACAGACGCTGCCATTGTTATAATAATTATGGTTTAGTGGAAGTGGAGCAATACTTAAACTCTTAAACAAAGAAAGAGACAAAGACTTTATTTTTTAGTTTTAGTTTTAGTAAGGGTTTTACGGCAGCTGCAACTCAATAAGATCATATAAGTGACGAAGATTAGATGTGTTACAAGAGAGTAACAAACACAAAAACGAAGGAGGAAAGATAAGGACGATGGATGATTAATAGGAAAGAAGAAGCAAACCACACTAGAGCACCCACCAACCACCCACGCTTGATTTTTATATTTTGTATTTTATATATTGATTAATTAAGAAGAGGGGTGGGAGTTGGGGGTGGGGGCTACGTCTCGAGGCAATCTCACTTACTTGTGGATAAAACTTTACCAACGTTCACACATATAACAAGCTGAGTCAAGAGTCTTCAGATCTGCAATCAATTTTTAGAAGAAAAAAAAGTTTCGTTGCCATGGAGACGGCAGCCATGTTTGATTTTTTTACATGTCTTATACAGTGAATACTTCAATTATTTTCCACTGAAAAAGATGTTATTTTGAATGTATTCTCGGAAACAAAATAGCCTGTTGAATTTTTCTTATATGGTTTTGAGTATTTTTCTTATATGGTTTTGAGTATTTTTAATGATTTTTCTTTCTTGAGCTGGTATTAAAAGTTTTTTTAAAAATCAGTGAAAATCCCCCACTCCAGTTATTCAAAAAGTAATATTAAAAAAACAACAACAACCGTGTTTTGAGAAAACGGACGATAAAGAAAATAAAGAAAACTTTATGAGGAAATGGTGGTGACTAACATGCCTGATATGTGACAAAAAAAGGCTCTAGACGTTTTTTTTAAATGCGAAGAAATAGTTGCAAGACGGGGCTGAAGAAAGCAAAACTGCCTACATCTCAAAATCGATAGGTTTTTCCAGGATCGTTTGTTGTTTTTCCTTGTTCATTATTTCAGCGTTTTGTATTGAACAAAATCACTCTACAGCTCGTACTCGGCATTATCTCAACAGTAACTCCAACTTTTTAGTTTAGTTTTAGTAGAGGTTTTACGGCGCTCGCAACCGCATAAGGTCATATGAGCGCTAGAAGATTAGAAGTGTTACAAGAGAGTAACAAACATAAAAAAGAAGAAGGGAAGATATGTATGATAGATATTTGATAGGAAAGAAGGAGCAAACCACACCAGAGCACCCGCCAACCACCCGCAGGCCAACTTTAAAAAAACAACAAACCCAAACAAACAAACAAACAAACAAACAAAACAAATCAAAACGAACGAAAAACCCTTGATGAACCCTGCCTTATATGACTATTGTTGGAGGCAGACAAGGAGGAAGAAAAAGACGTCTGTCTGCTGCTGGTCTGATGGCAGTACTCAATGGAATTTTGTGCAATGCGTAACATTTTAATTATTCTCATTGACTTCACAGAGCCATGTCTTTTTGGAACGTCTCGTGCTAGGGTCTGTCTCTCTCTTGTTCTCTCTGTCTGTCTGTCTGTCTGTCTATTTGTTTGTCTGTCTGTCTGTCTGTCTGTCTGTCTGTCTGTCTGTCTGTCTGTCTGTCTGT
>NW_004798742.1:6055-7544 GCF_000002075.1 Aplysia californica | reverse complement strand
ACACACACACACACTCTCTCTCTCTCTCTCACACAAACACACACACTCACACACACACACATACACACACACAAACACACACAAACACACACAAACACACACACACACACACACTTTTTCTCATCCTTCTTCTCCCAACTTACTACAACAAAACTCACCCCAAAAGTAGCTCAAACCAAGATATCTAGTAACTTGAACACACAAATTACATTTCCACAGAAGTACGAGAATCCATTCTTTTTAAACTTAATTTTAAGGTAGTGTCGATTGCACACACACACACACAAACACACTCACACACACACAGAGGGACAGAGAGGCGAACAGCGAACGCACAACACCGAGCACTCGAGCACATAGTCATTAAGCTAGATCTACCCACCAACGCAAAAAAGCTCCAATTTACTCGGTGGCAATTGACACAAAGTCAATTTTTGTCAATTGCCACCGCGTGATTCGGTGGCAATTGACACTACCTAATTTTAAACACACTGACTATGTCTTTCCTTTGCAGCACAAAAATAATAATAAAAAATCAAGACTTGAAAGGAGGGGAGCAGTACTCGGGCAACAAACTTCATCTATGAGCACACTACCCTGGAAAATCTGTATCATCCATCCTTCTTCAAGTTCGTTTTGAAAGACACAAAAAGTTA
This sequence comes from Aplysia californica, assembly GCF_000002075.1. NCBI lineage: Eukaryota > Metazoa > Mollusca > Gastropoda > Aplysiida > Aplysiidae > Aplysia > Aplysia californica. The sequence continues at coordinate 6,888 of NW_004798742.1, read as the reverse complement.
GTCATAGAGGCGCGAAAGGTAATAAAATGTGCCTACGTTTTGGTTCACGATCCCCATAGCTCTTAAAAGCAGATCAATTTTCCCGCTTGAACCAGTGGTCGCTTCCATTACCTTGAAGTGTCATACGGTGCACACATCTTGTGACTGACAGCCAAGAAAAGCAAAGCACTATCTATTGATTTCACTTCTTTTAAGAGTAAAAGAGAGGAAAAGTTAACAGTGACATGTATCATTATGTACCAGTCTGGTCCACAAGTTTTTCTTTCTCTCTGATTAGCATTACAACCAATAGCAGTACATACCAACAGCAGCAACAACAACAGGGCAGCAGCAGCAGCAGCAACAACAACCACAAAAACAACAACCACAAAAACAACAACAACAACAACAACAACAACAACAACAACAACAACAACAACGAGAATATCAGCAGTAGCAACACCAATTACAACAACAGTAATTAAAAAAAACAAGCAAAAATAAAAATAACTACATCACAAAAACATCGACAAATTTTACAATAACACAAAACATCACCAACAACATCAAGAACTAAAACACCACCACCACCGACAAACACCACAACAGCAACAACAACAACAACAACAACAACAACAAGAGAGAAAGAATCACAAAGCAGAAATGCTAGAAACTGTCAAGCTCCTTTCGGAGACGCAGGATTCTCAGACGGGTTTCCCAGCGATTACACAAGGGTGCATTCAATGAGCCAAATTTCGGGGGTTGTCTGTCAGCATTATGGAACACTTTTCCCTATTCTAGAAGGATCCATCACTGGTATGCTTGCGCCTCTCTCTCTCTCTCTCTCTCTCTCT
>NW_004798742.1:2402-3801 GCF_000002075.1 Aplysia californica | reverse complement strand
AGACTCACACACACTCTCTCCTTCTCTCTCTCTCCCTCTCTTTCTCTCTCTCTCTCTCTCTCTCTCTCTCTCCCGCCCCCTCTTTCTGTCTCTCTCTGTCTTATCCAACCCCTCCTCTCTATATGATTTTCTCGGTCTCTCTGTCTGCATGTCTCTATCTCTCTCAAACCTACTTTTCGATTGAGAGGGATACTGACATCAGCACTGTACAGATGCAAACAAACAAAACGTGTTGATGTACTCACGTTTTCTTGAACATGATGACATAATAATTACGACAGATACACACAAACAAAACACAGCAATTTCCTCATTTCCTCAGGAGTCAAGTTACTTACAACGGATACGCACAAGCTTAACACACCAATGTTCCGTACTCACCGTCTCCTGGGTCTGCAATTACAACAATAATGATTATCACCTGTTAATTTAGTTTTAGTAACAGCTTTACGGCACTTGCAACACAATAAGGTCATATAACTGCAGAAGGTGTTACAAGAGAGTAACAAACACAAAAAAAGAAGGAGGGAAGATAAAGACGATAGATATCTGATAGGAAAGAAGACGCAAACCACACCAGAGCACCCGCCAACTACCCACTCCTGTTAATTTAAAAACTGATACAGCTACAGACAAACACAAACAAAACAAAGTTTTTTACTCTCCCCTGTGCAGAGAAACTTTGCAGCTATTGCTGACACAAATAAGGAAAATACACCACTGCACTCACAGCCTTCTCGGACAATTACGAAACATCTCGGAGGGCTCGTGTGCAAGTTGCGCACGTTAAAGATCCCTTGGTGGTCTAAAATCGATAAGAGTATAGGCTTTGGCCGCCTCCCGCGCAAAATTCAAAATTTCCCACCAATTGAAAAAGTTTAATGTGTCCCGCGCGCTCATATGACCTTAATATGCAGTTGCGTACGCCGAAAACACTTTAAAAAACTCAAAAAAACAAAAGCAAAAAAAAATAAAATAAAATAAAACCCCCACCAAAAACAGTCTCTTGTGTCTGATTGCAGAGACACCGAGAAAAACAACAAAACAGAATAATGTGCTCACTCTCTCCTGTGCCGGGAAGCTTTAGAACTACCTCAGATACAAACAAACAAACAAACAAAACACACATTGTTTTCACGGTCTCCTGTGACTGGTTACTACTACAATAAGGATTACCTGCTTAAAAAAACAACTAATACAGATACAGAAATACACCAAAAATGCATTCTTTGTCTCTTCTGAAGGGTAATTCTAGAGCTAACACATACACATAAGAAGAACTGCAGAAAAATGTCCTCACTGTCTCTTGTGCCTTGATTGTTTGTTTGTTTGTTTGTTTGTTTAGTATAGGGTTTTACGGCGCTCGCAACTGCATAAGGTCATATGAGCGCGCGGGACA
>NW_004798742.1:0-1750 GCF_000002075.1 Aplysia californica | reverse complement strand
ATAAATAAATAGATAAATAATAAAAATGAAACCACTGCAATGTACAAGGCGGTTTAGGACTACTACACAAACAAACAAACAAAACGTATTAATATATTCAGAATCTCATGAGCCTTGAAGCGATAACGACGCCAATGGTATAACCTTAAAAAAAAACAAAAAAACTACGATTGAAACGGAAGAACAAAATAAAACCAACAAAAAATCTTTTCACTCTGTCAGTTACATGGCAGGCTTAGAACTTCTACAGACACAAACAAACAAAACACATTGGTGTACTCACTTCTTCTTGTGTGTAGCCACGACGACTACAGTAATGTTGATACTACTCGTTAATCTTAAAACAACTAGTTTTAGTTTTAGTAGAGGTTTTACGGCGCTGGCAACTGCATAAGGTCATAATATAAGCGCCAGAAGGTTAGAGGTTTTACAAGAGAGTAACAAACATAAAAAGAAGGGGAGATAAGGACGATAGGTGTTTGATAGGAAAGAAGAAGCAGCAAACCACACCAGAGCACCCGCCAACCACCCACAAAACAACTACAGATACAAACGAACAAACTAAACTATGTACTCACTCCCTCCTGTACTGGGGCCCTTTAGAACTACTACAAATACAAAACACATCAATATACTCAAAATCTCCTATGCCTAGAGTCGATGCCAATGCTAATAATGGTATAATCCGTTAATTGAAAAACTACGTCAGGAACAGAAGAACAAAAGAAAAAAAACCCCAAAACACCCCAATTGTTTTAACTCTGTCAGTTACAGGACGAACTAAGAACTAGATCTAGATCTAAATGTCATCACGCTCATAAGATAAATACCCACATTGATTTTATATTTGGATTAATCTTTTGTCCAAGTAAACTATATTACCAAGCTTACTCAGCTCTTCATTTCAGAACAAAAAACTCCAAACCGACCAAACATGACTTAGGCAATACAATCTTATGAGCGTAATGATGTACTAAAGATGCAAAAATCCCAAAACAAAACAAAGCAAAACAAAACCCCAAGACACATCAACATATTATTCACTTCCACCTGAGTCTAGCCATGACTACAATGATGCTGATACTAGATCTACCTGTTATCTGAAAACGACTACACTGACAAACAAACAAAACACAACAATGTACTCACCGCGATAATGATACATGTTTGTTTTAGTAAGAGTTATACGGCACTTGCAACACAAAAAGGTCGTATAAGAGCCGAAGATTAGAAGTGTTACAAGAGAGTAACAAACACAGAAAGAAGGAAGAGATATGTTTGATAGAAAAGAAAGAGCAAACCGCACCAGAGCACCCGCGAACCACCCGCATAGTGATACATGGAACCCTAAGAATTTTCCACATTATACGAACGAACGAAATAACAGAGTACTCACTTCCAGCCTTGCCAAGGTATCCAGGAACGACTATACATACAAACAGACAAAACACATCAATGTACTCACTTTCTTCTGTGTCTAGTGACGACGACGATGATGATGAGAGCGATGGTCGCCAGGAGGATGGAGCACAGGACCAGAGTGATGATGAGGATCAGATAGGGGAGTCCATCTGAGGGGAAGGAGGAAGAGTGGGGAGGGGTGGGGTGGGGGTGGATGGAAGGTGGTGCAGGGACGGAGGCGGGTTAAAGGTGTGTGAACACAGGGCTAGAGCAAACTTTTGAGGTAAAGTGTGTTGTTATAATAAACTAGCTTTGCACACACACACACACACACACACACACACACACA
>NW_004798741.1:81565-82670 GCF_000002075.1 Aplysia californica | reverse complement strand
AGAGAGAGAGAGAGAGAGGGGGGGGGGAGAGATTCTTTTATAAATGCAATTATGTTTCGTTCATGTATCTACTTATTTAACTATTTCTACGTGTTCAAGTAATAATTAAATCGGATTCATCTCCGATATGTTGGTACACAACTAAGTTTCATGAATATGCATGCCCTAAATTATGCGTGAGCCCTAACTACTAATGCTGGGGGCCAATCATGCTGCCTGGCTATTATTCAATTAATCTGACCATAAATTGACTCAGGAAATTACTACTAAATCGTTCACAGAGTGTCGCGTCATTTGTCGGATTCTGACTCTGCATAGACTTTCTCTGTCCAATATAGTGTCAGTGCATCTCGTTTCACTCATTGCCCTCTCTGGTGTTATGATGTCAATATAATATTATAATTAACGTGGACTACGACCACACTACTTCAATTATCAATACGTTAAAGCGATAGTTCAAGACTCATTTGTTTGATTCTTAGGTTGTAGTTTGTTAGTAAGTGCTGATATATTTTACTTTTACTACTGTCCTTGCGTGTATATAATTAATGTCTCATTTGTTTTCTTCTTAGTTTCAGTTTGTTAGTAAGTGCTGACATATTTTATTTTTACTGCTGTCCTTGCGTGTATATAATTAATATATGGCTGTGAACGTTCATCTTTATGACTGTATGTGGTTGAACTGGTGTTCTTGCTACTTACTGGGAAATGTTTTATCTTGTGTGGATGAAGTATTATGCTCAGTGACCATGTGATTTGTGGAAAGCTCTCAGAGTTTATACTCGTATGGAATAGAGCGCTATATGAATTATGTATATTATTATCATCATCTTCATCATCAAAGGCTTTCACTGTTATGTACATGTAGTTGATTCCTTTTGTCGGAGCAGTGCCCGCCCTACGCTTGTCTTGAAGGTCCCTGATTGTACTGTGTCCGAGCAAGTCTGTATTAATTCGTCACGGCATTAATGATTAATTTATGCTATCATTTTCTCACTTTCAGTCCGTCTCTGTCTCTTTTCTGACTTTGAATCTGACTCTGTCTCTGTATCTGTCTGTCTGTCTGTCTGTCTGTCTGTCTGTCTGTCTGTCTGTCTGTCTGTCT
>NW_004798741.1:79587-80539 GCF_000002075.1 Aplysia californica | reverse complement strand
ATAGTATATAAAAAAAAGAAAACACGTTTACAGCTAGCTCAGTAGGAGCCCGGAACACCCTCCAAGACATTGCAAGTTGCTGAAAAGAAAGGAAAAATACAACACCATAGACATTAAAAAAAAGAGAGCAAATATTTGGCCCGGATTTTCCTTCAATATACCTTCACAGCGTTGGAGGCTCGAATGCAGTCAAATAGTCCTGGAAAGTCGAATAAAGCTTGAATAGAGCTCCGACCACCCTCACTGACATTGCAAGTCGCTGAAAAGAACGGAAAAATACAATTCCATAGACATTAAAAAGAGACTGCAAACATTTGTGAGGCAGCTTGGTGAACTCAGGCTCTCGTCAAAATAGTGAAAGTCAAGAAACATGCACTTTCCCGCCAGTTTCGGAATTGTTATCGGATTTTTGTTTTTTGGCTCAATACCTTTGATGCCCATTGAAGAAAACGTTTCTGTGCGGATTTTTACGGAAAAACGTTGATTACAGGCACAAAAAAAATGTTTCCACGGACTCTCAAGTTAAACAACTCTACTTTGGCGGTCATTTTGTTGTTGCTAATTTTACCTCTGAAACCAGGCGACCGCCATCTCCTTCAATCGCCAATTTCTTGGCTTGTATACGGATATTTTTTTCCCATCAAAAGCAAGGCAAATGGACAGTCTTTAAGAGGATGCAGATGCCCCAAAACTGACGAGCGCCTGATTCTACGGCGTCGTGACACATTTGGTCCGGATTTTCCTCCAATAGACCTTCACAGTCGTGGAAGAATCCCTGGGATATCTGGCGGCGTCTTCTCTGAGAGTACCGGTGAACTCGGCTGATCCTTTCCTTAATGACTTTAAACGGTGGGACTTCAGCCTACATATCGGAAATAGCGCAAGGGTGAGACGCAGTGCATACGAGAAGGAGGGAGGGAGGGACGGAGAGAGAGAGAGAGAGAGAAATATA
>NW_004798741.1:77461-79125 GCF_000002075.1 Aplysia californica | reverse complement strand
GAGAGAGAGAGAGAGAGAGAGAGAGAGAGAGAGAGAGAGAGAGAGAGAGAGGGAGAGAGAGAATTTCATAACCCCAGATTCTCACACTTGACAGCACTCATTTGTGACCAGTTCTCCCCATGGGCTCGATAGTGCTGTGTTGTGCCGAAGACTTTTATTTAAAAAATCCTAGTTTGCGCACTCTACAAACGAAGCTCCTATTCACTTGGGGACGCGCAATTAAATTCAAATGAAGGGCAAGGGGAGGTGCCGTGAGCACTCGACTGCAGCAAAACGGGTGTTACCTTTGTGCGGAGAACAACAGGCGTTGTAAATATACCTTTTTAGAAATATGGATTAGCTTTCCAGGAACGAAACACATTTAATTGCTGCCCTTAATGTGGGCGTAGCTGCGTGACCTACTTTTAGTTTTTAGTTTTACGGCGCTCGCTAGTGCATAAGGTCATATTGAGCGTGCCCGTGACCTACGATGTCCATGCTTGGCAGGTAGTATCGGAGCAGCCCGCTTCTGAAGTAATCTAAAATTAGTCGATGGGGGCGTTTAAAGGTAAGAAGAATGAATATAGTTTAGTTCTTTCCCCAAATAGAGGCTCCTTTTAAACAATCGTTGCTTCTTTCCTTTGTAGTTTAGAAACGTCCCTAGTTGAAAACAGCATCTGAAGGCGCTAATGTTATCACTGTTTTTTAGGACATTTTAAAAATTCCCAAAATAGAGGAGGTTACCTTTCATAGTAAACAATCTTGGTCAATATTGATGTTGAAGGCTGTCGAAATTGTTCTTACCTCTTCAAAACGTCAAACTGTGGTGACTTTTTTCAGGTTTATTTTACGAGTGAAAATAGTTTAAGTTCAGAGCGAAACATCTTACATAGAAATGTGGCAGGTAGTTGGGCGGGCTGAAAATCGTCGTTTTTAATGGAAGGGATAAGAATTGGGATGTTGTTATCCATTCTGTTTCCTGGTGATAACCGGCCGGTATTATGCTGAGCCATTCTTAACTATACACCCTAAAACCTACATCTAGAATTAAGTTTGAACGAGGCTGGAGCTTTAGTTGTTTTTTTTTTTTCTTTTTAAAATTTGATTTTGGTTGTTGTTTCATAGTTTTGTTTTATTTTGTTTTTCTAATGTTAATATTGATTCTTTTATTTTTGTTTTCTCATTTAGTTTTACTTCTTCATTGTATGCTCATTTCTAACCACATTTTTTCCTTGTTGGTGATTTGATAATCCACGAGTCGATGTGCTTTCCTTGAGATTACAAACCAATGTTCTCGGACCTATCACCACCAAGTGCTCTGAGAATTGTGTCTATTTAGAGACGTTTTCCTCTCGATTTTTCTTGGAATTATGTGATCGGGAACTTCAGTCTAGTAAAACTGGGGAGTTAGGAGCAGGTTTTTCTGGGGGTTTCCCCATCATTTTTTTCCCTCGGAATTATGTTCTCGTGAACTTCAGTCTAATAAAATTGGAGTGTTAGCGGTTTTTATTTTGTTTTTTGTTTTTTTGTTTTTTTGTTTTTTTGTTTTTGGTGGGGATATTTGTTTTGAGGGGGAGAGGCACAACTATTTTTCTTGGACTTGTGTGCTCGAAAACTCCAGTCTAGTAAAACTGAAGAGTTAGGAGCGGTTTTGCTTTGATGGGGAGGGGACAGGGAAAGGAATG
>NW_004798741.1:72556-74413 GCF_000002075.1 Aplysia californica | reverse complement strand
TTAAGCTGTCATTTGAATGAATAAAACGTTTTGATCTCTTTAATACTACTGAGGCAAGGCATTCTGGATCCTGGGACGGTGATAACAATAACAAAAACATTATTATTACAGTATTAGCGAAATGATCAGACGTGTACAGGTGTGCGGTTTGCGGGTGCTCTGGTGTGGTTTGCTTCTTCTATCGTCCTTATCCCCCCCTTCTTCTTTTTATGTTTGTTACTCTCTTGAAACATCCCCAATCTTCTGGCGCTCATATTATAACCTTATGCAGTTGCGAGCGCCGTAAAACCTCTACTAAAACATCATTGACCTTATACAGTTCCGAGCGCCGTAAAACCTCTACTGTGGGTGATTGGCGGGTGCTCTGGTGTGGTTTGCTCCTTCTTTCCTATCGGACATCTATCATTCTTATCTCCCCTTCTTCTTTTTTATGTTTGTTACTCTCTTGTAACACCTCTAATCTTCTGGCGATCATATTATGACCTTATGTAGTTGCGAGCGCCGTAAAACCTGTACTAAAAACAAACAAAAAACCCTCTACTAAAAGTAAAACTAAGATGTGTACAGTGATATCTCCGAAGCCACGGTGTCGACGGAGTGTCACCACCACGGAGAGCCTTGACACACTGGCTCGATGCCACACTAGCTGCCACCAGACTCTCTGCTACCACCACCATCATGTCGTCCTCCTCTTTCTCTCGTCTCCGAGAAAATCGTCTCATCTGTTGTGGGGAATGTAATTGCGAGCAATCAGAGGGTCAATAATCCGAGGGTTGTTTTTTTGTGTGCGTTCAGCCCGAATTCTCCCCCCCCCTCCCCCACCCGCCCCAAAACCGATGAACTCTCATTTCGCCCATTATTATATCGACGCTGGGACAACACAGAGGGGAAGAAAAATTAATACGGGACTGTACGTGGGAAATAAAGGAACGGAATGTAGATTTTAGATTCAGAAGTTGAGGGAGAAGGCAAAGTTGAGAGACGATCGAAGCCTGCCGTCTTGGTTGAATCAACCGGCAGGCGGCGAGTGTCGGGTTTGGCACACAGGTAATTGGCACCTGGCGGGCCCGCCGGCGTGAAACCAGGCATTAGAAGGGCGGGAACAAAGGTCGGGCGAGACCTGATCTGGGCCAACCCCGCCCACTTGTTTGTTTGTTACATCTGCCTGCCCCTTGTCTTGATTTGTTTGCTTGTTTGTTTTTTAATTAATTGTTTGTTTGTTTGTTTATTTGTTTATCTATTTATTTATTTTGTTGTTGTTTGTTTGTTTGTTTGTTTGTTTGTTCGTGTGTTTGTTTGTTGCGTACCTTTTTCGACTATTTCTACGTCCGTTGATTAAAGTTTGTCAGTCAAATTAATATATTATAATCGGAAAACCTTGCCAACCTGAGTACGACACGTCATGTACTCCGATGGCAGTTAGCTTAACAAGATAATCTCTAGAAATAATCAGAATTATAGTGGAGTGAAACAATCACGAGATAGTTGCTGGTTGGCCGGTGCTTTGGTGTGTCCATGAAACTTTTATTTTCCTTATTTTTCCTCTTACTTGTATTTGTATGTTATTCTCTTGTAACACTTTTCGACAATAATTATAGGCTCCTAATTGTGTTTCAAATGCCGTAAAACTCTTCTTAAAACTAAACTGTAATGATGAAAAAGTCAAAGAATAAAGTGAACACTAGTTAAATGAACATTAAAAAAGATGAAACATGTTGACTGTAATTTGAGGTTAGTCCGGAAATATACCAAAGATCACGCATGCAACTAGCAAATTAAATACATGTCTGTCTGTCTGTCTGTCTGTCTGTCTGTCTGTCTGTCTGTCTGTCTGTCTGTCTGTCTGTCTGTCTTTTT
>NW_004798741.1:68689-71460 GCF_000002075.1 Aplysia californica | reverse complement strand
GTGTGTGTGTGTTCGAGGAAGAGAGAGGCAGGGAGAGACGAAAAGAAAGAGAATGTTGAAATGAAAAGAGACTAGAAATTACTATGAACACAAAAACCCAATTGATCGTTCCAACCTGCTATACTCCTGTTCGCTGTTCTGCAGTTTTCAGAACTTTTTTGTTGAAAGGCATTGGACAAAAGATTCCTAGAGTGATTCATATCTCATCTGAAAGAATTCTAGTGCGATAGAACCTTTTCAGAGCCAGGAGAGGGTGGAAGTTGTGTCTGCACGTGCAGACCCCCCCCCCCTCTCTCTCTCTCTCTCTCCCTCTCCCTCTCTCTCTCTCCCTCTCTCTTTTTATCTCGTTAATTCTCTCTCAAACCATTTCTCTCTCCCCCTGCCCTTTTTCCAACTGTAGATTTCGTTCTTTCTGTCTATACATCTCTCCTCTCCCGCTGTGAATTCTTGTGCTAGAGGACCACAGATGCCCCGCTCAGTAACATTTCTGAAATAACCCTAGCATTTTTGAAGAGCTTGAAAATATAACCCCGAAAGCTTGCTAATGATCCCCGTGGATCAAAATCTTTGTTTGCTTTTTTTAACGAATACTCGCATTGTGAAATAGTTTTCGGCTGTTCTACTATTGTTTTTTCTCTTTTTCTGTTTTTTCTTCTTTTATTCCCCCCATTTATGTAAACAATTGGGATTTTGGTTTTGTCTTGTTGATTTGAGGGAAAAAAGTGGGTGATTGGCGTGTGTACTTGTGTGATTTGCTGCTTCTTTCCTATCAAGCAACTATCGGCCTTATCGTTCCTCCTTTTTTATGTTTGTTACTCTCTTGTAACACCTCTAATCTACGGCATTTATATGCAACGTAATTGTGTTGCAAGCGCCGTAAACTCTTACACTAAAAAAAGAAAGAAAAAAACACCCCGTCTCCTTCGTCGTGTATCTGTTTTTACCGCAAAAAAGAATATTTAAGAAAATCGAACCTCTTTGATCTTTTGTAGTATGTCGATGACCTACTTACGCTTAAATTAAAGTGACGTCACAGATCAGCAGCCAATTATCGTCGGCTGAATAGGGTAGCGCGAGAAAGCAGAGCGCGTCGACTGAAGCCTGCCTGAGGCGTTCAGAAGTCGATCTTTTTTTTCTCTTTAAAAAAAAGTGTGTGTGTGTGTGTATGTGTGTGTGTGTGTGTGTGTGTGTGTGTGTGTGTGTGTGTGTGTGTGTGTGTGTTTTGTTGTATATTATGCGCACCGCGTTGCAGAGATGGTGAAATGACTCGGTGTGAGTAGTGAGTGTCACTGGTGGCCTCTAGGGTCTGTCATTATCTCTGAGAGTTGTCGCGATCATGATAGCACTCGGCGGAACTCTCTTGTCGCGGTCTCGTTACCCCGCTGTTTGATTGGCTGGCTCCCTTCTTCTTTGCGATCTCTCTCTCTCTCTCTCTCTCTCTCTCTCTCTCTCTCTCTCTCTCTTTCCCCCTCTCACCCTCTCACCCCCCCTCTTCCCTCCCCCGTGCTCATAAGAGGTTCTTGTTGTCGTTTTAACCCTTCTCTCGTCGCTCGTGAAGTGCTAACAATGCTTGTCAGCGGTGCGCACGTCGTTTGTGATTGCGCTCACTTCCCCAACGCCGGCAAGAAATCAACATGTGTTTCACTTGAGTTGGATGTGATGTGGTGAATATTTCTTCCGAGAAAAGGAACTGGAGTGTAGCGCGGAAGTGAAAAAAAAAATGCTCTGTCAGGCTATCTCAATGTGTGAGTGGCAGAACTTCTCTCTAAGCTCTCTCTCTCTGTTATTCCTTTGGATATTGTCTGCGTCAAGTCAAATCGTGGTTTATACATTTTTATTTCCCTCTGTGATTCCGATAGATATGTTCATGTTTCACTTCTTCTTTCGTATCAAACGTCTATCGTCCTTATCTCCCCGTCTTCTGTTTTTATGTTTGTTACTCTCGTGTAACACCTCTAATCTTCTGGCGCTCATATGACCTTACGCAGTTGCGAGCGCCGTAAAACCTCTACTAAAACTAAAACTAAACTAAAAAACGTGTTTCACAGTGAATTACCCTTTACGTGCTGTCGATATTTATGTGTTCACATATCTTGGTGCTGGTGGTTGGAGGGCATTAGTTGTAATTCCTACTTCTTTGTTTTCCCTCCGTTGTGTCTGTCTGTCTTTTTCCCGTCACTAATTATTGTGTCGATGTGCCTCTCTTTTCTCAAAGAAACAATTATGGTGAATATTTATCTGAGCACCACATTTTTTGTTGTTGCCAGTATTGGCGAGTAACCAGTATGATTCTGGATTCTTTAAAAGATCAAAGGCCACTGTGAGACAGATCACAATCGGTATCAATACTGTCCACTTAAGCTAAGTGCGACAACTTTAGTTCTTTCAAATATTTTTGCGCGCTCACCCCCCCCCCCCGGCCACATAAACAAGAAAACCCCCACAACAACAACAACATAAACAACGGTAGATAATCTTGGTACTTTCGTCAGGGATTTATTAAGACTTGTCTTAGATTTGTTGTCATTGTTTTAATAAAATAAAGTTAACGAAATTGTTATAAGGGGGAATAGTTTACTCGTTTAATTGAAGTCAAGGAACCCTAATTGATTACTTGAGAGCCTTGGCTTTTCATAATTATATTATTATAATGTGGAAATGCTTACGAGCAAAATAAGATTGTAATTTTGTTATGAATACTCCTAGTGTGTGTGTGTGTTTGTGTGTGTGTGTGTGTGTGTGTGTGTGTGTGTGTGTGTGTGTGTGTGTGC